>NW_006239028.1:1094886-1102625 GCF_000226075.1 Solanum tuberosum | reverse complement strand
CTGGAGGGAGGGGGTGGGTCGGGTGAGGGTGGGATAAAAAAATTGAAGTTGAAAAATATTTTTTTAAAATAAGCTTTAAATTTACTTTTTCATCAATTTTTTTTTTTGATTTTTTCAACAAAAAAGTTGTAATTTGAAATTGGTGGAAAGTTTTGGAAAATGTTTTTCTTGATTTTTGAAGGGAAGTCATTTTCCTTGAATTTGAGGAAAATGAGTTGATTTGAAAAACATTTTCCAAAACATTTAACCCAACCAAACATGAGAAAATTAGAAAACATTTTCCGAAAAATGTTTTCCTTCATACCAAACACACCCTGTATGTTGACAATAGATTGCTTACAATAAAATCTTCACTTTTAGGACAAAAAGATAGTAAAATTTGATAACACAACGTGGCACAGAGCCTCTTATAAAATCTCTTTTTTTTTTTACACGTTATTGGAAAACAATGAGGCATAATCTGATCTTTTCCTTTGCTTCAAAAAGAGGCCATAAACATTACATAACAGAGCTACAAGGGATTAACATGGGGGCTTAAATAATCAGCAAGCCATACAATGAGCGATTACTACTAAAAAAAATTCACGCTTTCAAATAATTTCAAGGATGAAACTCTAACAAACTAAAATCCGAAAAATTAAAATAAATAAATAAATAAGAAACTCAATTCTATACTAACTTTATGGCAAACGACTATTCACTTATACAAAATTACTAAGTAAAGGAGGTAAAGATTTGAGCAAAGCTCACTCTTCGGCAGCGAAGCAACGAAACCCGAACAATAATGGAGAAAGGAGGAAGAGGACGACTAAACATTAATTGAATTCAAGCTAACTTAGATACAAACAATACAATTCCATTTTAGCTTGTTTTAAGGGTGTAGATAATAAGGACATATATGTAAAATTAACATGGTAAAACACTTTACATGGAGGATTTAATAGAAGAACATATGCTCCAACATAGTGTAAACGACCAGTTTATTGATTCATTTTTACTCGGCCTTAGTTAGTAAGAAAGTTGAAATACATCAACTCGCAAATGCAAAATAACGTAGCCTACGCAGCAAACGCTTATTAGAACACAGATTCTATAAATACAACGGCTAATATTAATCCCTAAAGAACAAATGCCATGGAGAAAAAATAAAAAAAATAAGACAGTAAGCACTCAATTCATGTTATTTACATTAACGGAAGTAATAAGTAAGTTACGAACATCATATATCAGATTAAAGATGAAACCATCTACGGAAGATGGTTTCGAACTAAAAAAATAATAATCTGAATTGCTAATCACAGCTAACAAGACAAGCTAATAGTGACAAAACAGAACATACATCGTCTGAAAGGAAAGGACGAGAATATTACCTTTTCCGGTGCAGCGATACTAGGACGATGAGAAGAGCGATTCCACCGCTCTAAGGCTCAAACACAAACAACAGTTGAGATATATAGGCAGAAATGTCTGACTCGACCCTGAAACTAAGTATCTCCTCTGCTTTTCTAGAAGTGTATTTTTGTATGTATTTGACTACTTTGCTTAAATTGATCTTAGTATTTTTTGCTCTCCCAAAAAAAATTCCCCTCTTTTTCTTTTACAGTGAAGTAGAAGAGGTTTATATAGATGGGAAAAATTGGGTTCAATTCTCGGGGGGGAAATCGGAAAGGGTAAGGGTAGAACAGGAATTCCAATGGAATCCCCAAATTCAATTTTTTTTCCCCAAGGATGGGAAAACTATTCTTTGTACAAGATTTCAAACGAAATCCACTAAAATCCAGATGAAAAGATCAAGGTGGGCAGCTGTTGCAGAGAAAGTTGTGGACGTTGCTGTTTGTTGAATCGTGAGGGAGAAGGAGAACGTGCACTGCTGCTGTCTGGTTCACACGGAGAAGAAGAGAAAAGCGCAGGGGTGGGGCATTCGGCTACTGTTTGCTGTATTTGGGACTGCTGTACGTATATTGTATTGTTTGGTGGGTTTCTGGAATGGGTTCCTTTTGTGAAGGAAAAAAAATGGGCCGGGTAGGGAAAATGGATTGGGGTCGGCTGGGAAATTATTGGAATGGGCTGTGTAATCTGGAAATGTGTTTGAGGTGTTGGGTTGTTGGAAGGGTGAACGGAAATTGGAAAAATGGGCCAAGATGTGGGTCAATTTTTGACTTAAGCGCATAGCCACATTAATTGCAATTTCGATCAAATTGAGGTAATTAGAATGAAATGAATAAATATAACTAATTAACGAGCTTCTTAATTTTAACGAAACAAAATAATTAACCTAATGAACTAATGACTCAAAATATAAACTACTAATTTAGACAAAATTAATTTAATAGAGTATTTAAGTAAAACTAAAATCTTTTTGAGACCATTTTCGAATACTTATTAAAAAAATGTACCAATTACATACGTAACACATATATTATTTAAAAATTATAAATAAGTGATTAGCTATTTAAAATGACTTGAAAAGATTTTTATTCTATTTTATTTATTATTATTATTATTGTTGACACCCAATTTTGACCTTCCCCGATATAATTAATTTCCGAACTTCTTAATTTTCAAACGATTTAAAATAATTAATTTTAGAAATCTTGAAAAAAAATAAAATAATATATATATATATATAGTTTGCAAGTTATCTTAAATAATTTGTCACTTTTTATGATTTTAAACAATAATATGTCTTCTATATAATTTTGCATATAATTAGTATTGTTATGAATGTTCAAAAATTGTCTCAAAAGGATTTTAGCTTTGTTTAAACATTTGGTTATTTAGTCGTTTATATTTAAATTAATTATGTTATAATTAAGTTAATTATTTTATTTCGTTAAGACTAAGAAACTCATTAATTAATTTCTATTAATTCGTCTTGTTAGTTTTAGCCGAATTACCAACTAAACTCATTCGGCTAAATATTTAATTCAATTTGGCTACAATTTCAACTCAATTTGCTTGCGATGGTAATTCAATAGTTCTTTCGCAATTTGCAAAGATAGTCATCCCTAGCTTAGGTTCCAATTAACTTGAGACTTGAAATTGGGCCAGATTTTCAGCCCAATTTAGTGCAATTTTCCAGCATCTGCATAATCCCTCAGCAGCCCATTTCTACTCAACTGTCAGCCCAAAACACCCCAGACCCAACCCGGCCCAAATCTTTGTCCAAAAGAGGACCTAGCGTGAAATTTCCAGAAGCAACATTCATTAGCAGCAGCAACCAAACAGAGTAAGAACAGCGTCTTCACGCTAGCAGGAAAACGACAGAGCCATTAAATGCTCGACGGCAGCAGCAACATATACACGGCAAAGCGAACGACGTCTCACTAACGTTCATCTATTCACGCGATCCCAACCATTTATCTCCCCTTTCCTCTTCCGGAATGGGGCGAATTTTTTTAAAAAAAGGTGTTTATCCCAATTGGTGCAAGAAATTTATGGCGTTTGAATTTCGAATTTCCACCCGAATTCATCCGTTTTTCCCCCTATTTGGAACCCTAATTTCTCCCCTATAAATACTTTACCTTCTTCACTGTAAAGGGGGCCGAAAAATTGGGAGTTAGGGAACATATTGGAAAAAGAGGTTGGGAAATTTCCACAAGGATTTACAGAGAGAAGAGTCATTAAGCTATAGAATTCATATAAGAAAATACATCTTAAATATATACTTCTCTCCTCAGTTGTGGGTTACTTGGAACCTGCTGAATTTCTGAAGTTCTAAGCTGGTACCGAAGTCGCTCCAAGTTCGCCATTGTCTCAGCTTTGCTGCCCGAAAAAAGGTAACACTCCTCCCCTCATCTGTATCTTATTCCGATTTCGATATCATGTGATGAACATCTTTTGGGTTCTCGAGATTTCTTTTATGTTTCTTCCTTATTTTGTCTTCTACTTTTGATTGAAGGTCTATTTGATTTAAATATGGGTCGTCGGATCCGTCTCCTTCATTGTTTAGGCTTCTGGTTAATCATCTCATTATTCGCCATTTGTTCTTAGCTAAATGTAGGAGTCCAGATATCTAGATGTCGGGATTTACCCTTTGTATATGTGACGCCTTTAGTCTCGAATCTATTTATGTGAATCTTTCTATCTTGTGTCTGCTTACCTTAACTCGCATGCAAGCATAGGCCTCCTCATTATTTGCTACTGCATATGGCACGATTCGAAATAAGTGCCGGATCATGAAGGATAACTGTTAGGAGTTATGATTGCAAGCCTAGAAATTTTCTATTTTATGCAAGACTTTACTTGATGTGCTGAAATTTGTGTCTCTGTTGGTTACTATCATTGTTTGATCTCATCGTATTGCCTATATTCTTTTTTTTTAAGCTTCTTTTAATTTGTTATAGTTGTTGGTATTTACATATATATATATATATATTTATATATATATATGTATATGTATATATATATGTACATGTCTACGTATATGTATATATGTATATGTATGTGTATATGTATATGTATATGTCTATGTATATGTATATGTATTTCTTATTTTTTATTTATTTATTTATTTTTATTCTTTGATATCTGTTCAATATGATTAAATTGGCATTGAAACAGCCGGTTATACATTTACTCTTGTATCCATGCTTTAAATAGTAGCAGAATTATTTGATGTTCTTTATATCAAATCTGCATAATTGAATTTCATTGGATTTGGACCTATCTGTACTTTATTTCCACCTTAGCATGTTTGTTTTTTTTTTTTTAAAAAAAAAACTATTGTTTTAGTATTTTGATAGGCCGGGAGCATGTAGAGTTAGGAATATGTAGTTGTCCATTTAATTTTTATTTTTATTCTTCTCTTAGTGTGTCTCCTTAAGTGTTAAGCAGTATGGCTTTCTCTCTGTTTATTTTAGCAATCCATGGCCTATATTATTATTTTTTTTGAGTTAAACGCCTTTAGTTTGGTATCTCATTTTATCTCGGAAAGCATCTGCAAATCGACTTAAATTGTTTGAATTTGTTCTGTTTAATTATCTTAATTTGTTTATGCTTATCTCCCCCTGGGAATTGTGTCATTAAAAGAGGGAAAGAGAAAGTTTGATTGACTAGCTTCTAATTTGTGAACATGAACATCTGTGGAATATGTGTTAAGATTACTGTCAAATGTGTTGTTGCCATGCCATCAAGTGTGTCGTTCCTCTTATTGAATAATCTTGCCTTATTTATGAGTTTCATAGTTATTAGTACGGATATTAATCCTTTTTCTTCCTTTTCTTGTTTCATGTGATATTGAGTGAGCTCATGGAGCTCTAGTGCCCCTCTTTTTCATTCCCATGGGCCACGGAGGCCCAAAATTGCATTTCCTCAAGTCGTATTTAAAAATTCAAGTCCCAACGGACTAAGGTGTACAGGTTGAAAAGGGTGAAGTTGGAAGATTTAACACAGGGTCAAAGATGAAATACATGTTTCGGATGTTGTATACATGTGGTATACAATGGTATACGTTGAATGTATACAAATTCCCAAAGGCAAAATAGGGGCCCAAAACCTTAAGTGATTTCCAGCAGGCTCAAATGGAAAAAAAAATGGGCCCAAAGTCCATTTGAAATGCAGCAGAATAGAGGAAAGTTTAAATGGGCCCAAGCCCATTATTTGAACCAAATTTAGACTTAGGACAGGTGAAAATTGGGCCTAAGGCCCAAATAATATTTTATTTCATGTTAGTTTAGGACAGGTACAAATGACTTAAATGGGCCGAAGGCCCAAAACGAAAATGGGCCCAAATACTGGCCCAAGCGGACAGATCCAGACTTGGGCCCAAATTCTCTTTCCCTATTCATTTAACTGCTATTACGTGCTTATTTGTTAAAAAATTAGTATTAAGGTTTTGAAACTTCAAATCCCTAAAAGACACCATTCTGAATTAATCACTTAACTAAATTAGTCGTCTTTTACTTCACTTAAATAATAAATAAGTTTACAAAAAACATTTCACTTAGGTAATATCCCAATATTTCCCCTTTTCTCCTTTAAATTAGTTTCAACTATAAAATAGTTCAAATTTGCAAGTCGAGTTAAATTAAAATTATTTTAGCCAAATAAGTTAATCGTCGGATAACCACATTAGTGGACATTCTAGGTGCTTTTAAAACCTTCCTAGAATGTTAATAAGAACCCCGAACCCTTTCAAGTTTTTCACTAGATTCCTGTTTTAGTCTTGTGAAAAACGAATAGTTTTCTTGATTTTTCTTAAAAATTAAGTGGCGACTCTTAAACCAGTCCAAAATATATTTTCCTAATAAATCAATTATTATTATTTTATTTCCTAAAACTAATTATTTGAAATCGTTTGAAATTAAAGAAGCTTGATGATTAATCTGTATTGTGGAGGTCCAAAATTGGGTGTCAAATAAGGTAAATAATAATATAGGGTCAAACTTTTAGGAGATAAATAAGAAAACATAATTTCCCACTTAAGGAAATTATTCCCAAAAAATGTTTTATTCCCTTAAAAAAGTGGGAAAACTAATGGTCATTTTTTATTTTTTTTATACTTCTTACATGTTTTTTTTTAGAAATTAAAAGTACATATAATTTTTTTAATAATATATATAAGTATTTCTTTTAAATTGTGGGCCCCCAAAAATATGGGGCCCCAAGCGATGGTTTTAGTGACCTAGTGGTTAAGACGGCCCTGCGTCAACCTGATTGTATATGCAAGGTTAAAATTCATACAATTTAGATTTATAAGACTGGCTGTACTGTGTTGGTTTTCGTATAAAACTTAGACATATTGATTACAAATAACTAGTGATAACTCAAAACTGAAATCTATGTAATTCACTATAAAGTTGCTGAAGAATAATTCTAAACATAAATTTACTAAATAGTTTCACACACACACGATGTACTTACTTACATTATTCACACACACACGATGTACTTACTTACATTAAAATCATCAAATCCATGCACCTAGATCCTTTAGTTTTCAAATACTGAGGAGTGAAGAGCAGAAGCATAACACGAAGTAAATGAAAGTCCTAGTGACCTTGATTTGTCTGCAAGGTTGAACAATAACGAAAGTGGGAAGATAGAACCCGGCCCCATAATTTTTCTAGAAAACATTTTCCATTCTACCAAATATGTGAACGCACCCATAGTCAATTAAAATTTTGAAAAAAATAGCACATTGAAGAATGTTTGAGACCCCTTGGTGGAGTTTTTGGCCAAAAACATCCTTAAACTATACCCCAAACTTAATCTACATCCTTAAAGTATCATTCTTAGCGTAAAACATCCTTCAAGTATTTAAAGGTGAACAATTTTCATTCTTCTGTTAGCTATCGTAAAAAAACTAAAGGATCCTACAAAAACATGAGCAGCTCACGTGACTATCAACAATAGTTTTCCTGCATAATTTAATTATCTGCTTTAAGAAGTTCATGAAAAAAATATTAAAAATCTTAGACACCATTGCTTACTGAAACAAAAAATGTTTGGAAGGTGTGAGGATACATGATCTGCTCTTTTTCTCATTTACTAATGGATTTTTTTTTAATTACCTGCTCTAAGAAGTTCCTGAAAAAATATTAAAAATCTTAGACACCATTGCTTACTGAAACAAAAAATGTTTGGAAGGTGTGAGGATACATGATCTGCACTTTTTCTCATTAAATAATGGAAAAAAGCTGGAACTTAATTATCTTTACCTTTTTCAAAGCCAAACTGTATTTAGATCAATAAGTTTTTGGGTCAATCTGATATTGAAGTGATCAAAATATTGATTA
>NW_006239028.1:1090357-1094683 GCF_000226075.1 Solanum tuberosum | reverse complement strand
CTGTCAAATTAAAAGATTTTACATAATGCTAAACTCAATTATCGAAAATGTTCACAATAGTATTTTTGACATATCTAAGAATAGTAATTACGAAGGTATGACTTAATTTTTGTGGGATCTGTTACTTTTCTGAAAAAATTCAAGTAGAAGGATGAAAATTGTTACTTTTAAATACTTGAAGGATGTTATCTGCTAAAAATGATACTTTAAGGATGTAGTTTAAATTTGGGGCATAGTTTAAGGATGATTTTTGCCAAAAACTCCCCCTTGGTGTATTGACTGGGCAAAGATTAAGATATTGTGTAGAGTGGAATAACAATTGACTTGGACTTTGGCATTTATGGCACATCTAAATGAGGAGGGAATTAAAGTGCCAAATAATTCCAAATTAAATGTTATTAATAATTTGTAAGGGTACTTGGGATCTCTTTTTAAAAAAATTGGTTAACATAAGATTAACTAATGGTGGTTAAGATCCAAGAACAGTTCATCTGGTTTGAATTCAGTAGCTGCACCACCACGTACAATATTATACTTATTTTCGCACATGGATTGAGAAGCCTCTACATGATAGTAACATGAAGCTCAAAAATTTAATATAGAAGTTACTGAACATTACATTTCATGAATTATAATCTCATACACGGTAAAAAAGTTATGCTAGAATTGAAAATGTTGCGATATTTGACATTACGCAACCATATGTTGGTTCCTTCAAAGACAAAATCTTAAGCATATTGTTTACCTTGGTCCCGATAAAATTGAAGGAAATTTTGAACTGATAATGACTTCCCTCTCTTGGTTGCCTGCCCCAACCTCAGGTACATGTGTGAAATCATAATTCAAGTTGGTTTCAACAGTCACCAAACCTTCCAATGCCTTAACCACCAATGACATGGAAGGCCTCTTGGAAAAATCGCCCTGTAGACACCATGCAGCAAGGCTCATCATTTCTGTCACTGCTTCCCTGTGGAGCTGCATATCCTCATTTTTGTCAACCATATCGATGAGCTTCTCTTGTTCCGCTTTTCGCCTAAAGACACTTAGCAAATGTACATCTTCTTCATCAGCTTGGGACCAATCCAAATTTTTTCGCCCACAGAGAATTTCCAAGAGGACAATTCCAAAAGCATATACATCAACTTTCTCAGTGATTACCGAGCTCAACCATTCAGGAGCTAAATAACCCCGTGTTCCTCTCATTCTAGTCACAACTTTGCTTTTGTCTTTCTCAATTAGCTTCGACAACCCAAAATCTGATATCTTAGCATTGAGATATTGATCTAGAAGGATGTTTTGTGGTTTGATGTCCAAATGAATTATCTTATGGCTGCAATCCTCATGTAGATATGCTAACCCTTTGGCGATGTCTGATATTATCCTCTGCCTTGTGTTCCATGTAAGCCCATTTTCTTGATTTTCATGCGTAATCCACCTATCCAGCGATCCATTCACCATGTACTCATAGATTAGAAGCCTGTGGCTTTTTTCGGCACAAAATCCAATGAGTTTTACAAGATTGATATGGTGAATGCCACCGACTGCCTTTACTTCTGTTAAGAATGATTCCTTTACTTGACCTACACCATCCAGATTCTTCACAGCTATTTTAGTTCCATTTCTCAGTGTTCCTTCATAAACACAGCCAAATCCTCCTTCCCCGAGCTTTCTACTGAAATCATCTGTAGTTATTTTCAGTTCATTGTAAGAGAATCGAGTTAGAATTCCCGGTAAGATTGGTGCTAAATCCAAAATATCCGCAGCCTTTCTGGACTCATGTGCCCTCTTTCTGAAAATAACAAAGCAAGTAGCTATGCTTAAAATTATCCCGAAGAAAGCTGCAAGAGTAGATCCTATTATCACTTTGAAAGGTCTTGATTTCTTTCCTCCAGGAATGATTAGAGACCGAGTCTGCGCCTCTGAGGTATTTTGCACCTTAATAAATACTGTCTTGCCTCTTCCTTCTTCGCTGTCTGTGAGAGAGAAAACTTCATTCAGTAACAAACAGTTCCCTCTTCGAGCCCCATTCCAATTATATTCAAAAACAGCAGCTTTGCAAGAACAGTTACTCAGACAGGCCCTTTTGCAATCTTCCAACTTTTTCTGCCCAAGCCACAATTTGCTCGAATTTAGTTCCTGATCAATGTTAAATGAAAAATATGTAGTATTCTTGAGCTCTATGAAACTATGATACTGCAAAGAGTTGCAGTAAATGGAAGTCAGCTGTGAACATCCAAGATCTGGTTTCCTCTCAGAAAATGGTCTGAAGAAGTTTTCCTGTTGCGGACAAGTACATTGCCCGTTATTTGTACAAATGCTATAACTTCCACATACCATTGGGTACCCACAGTTTTCTACATTTGGCAACAAAATGTCAGATACTTCTTTCCAATCAACTACAGACCATTGGTATACCTTTAAATGTCCATCAGGCCCAATCTTCATGAATTGAGCTGTCGAGTTAGTAGGATTGTGTGAAGCAGTAAAGGTTTGACCATCAAAACTGTAATAAGAACTATCAGCATAGGATGAAATGTAGTAGTATTGAGGCGGAACAGTATCTGTGTAAGCAGCCCAGCTTCCATTGAGAACAGTAAGAGAAAACAAACCTTGACTCCGATTGGTTGCTGAAACGCTTGCTATGAGCTTCTGCCCGGAAACCAAATTCTGCCCTGGAAGCAAAGAGTCTGTAGGATGATCAAAAGACTGCCAAATTGTGCGCTTTCTCTTATCAAAGAGAACAAGATTTCCCATTTCTGTCAAGTTTAAGCCAGAAACAGATTTCCCAATTGTATCAGTGGACCAAACAAGAGTGCCATCGGAGTCTGTCAAGACCAAGTTGCCATCATGGCCTAGTTGCAAGGTTGCATTGAATTTCACTGGATGGTTCCTGTTAGCAGACCAAACTAACTGGGGTTTATCTATCATATTGTTCTCGTTGTGGTACAAAAGGATACCAAGAAGGCATTCTGTGGCATTGTAATTGCAGTAGAAGCCACAGAGGAATCGTGAGCCAGCATTTTTTCGCTGAAGTATGGGTGTCACGAAACCAAAGAAGTCCTCGGTGGAATTAACAAGAAGAGAGGGCCTGTTGATCCAGAAAGAGGAAAGCCCGGCAAGCCCTGCAGTAGAATTCGAAAGAGTGATGTTGTAGTCCTGTAAAGGTTGCGATATAGCAAATCGAGACGAACAACAGAGGCCCGGCAAGCCCTGCTGTAGAATTTGAAAGACTGATCTTGTTGTCCTGTAAAGATTGTGATATAGTAAATCGAGACGAACAAAAGAGAAGGTAAATGAAGAGAAGGATAGGAAAATACAGTCTCTTTTCTACAAACATATTTTTCTAAAATATATGAGTTCTTTCTGTTGTGCCTTTTTTGGGGATATGACCTCTCTTTAGACTTAGCATAAATCAGTTTTAAATTAACTTTTCAATCTTTGCTTAGTTGAAAGGCATCAAATTTAAATTCTTCCATTCTGTTGACTTCTAACACTATTTTCAGCAGCCAACTTTGACTATAACATACAATGATTTCTCATTTTATTTTACTGAAATTTGAAAACAGCATGAAGTTGGCTTTCAATTATCAACAGCGTAGACAAATACTCATAATTCCATTAGTTTTGATTTCTCAATTTGCCGCAACAACTAAATTGATATCACTCGTTTCTGAATTTCTTGCACGCGGAGATGCAAGAAATTAAAGGAATATATCAGTTTTTTTTTTCTTTTCATTTCTGTGCTGAACAAGTCAGCTGCTGGAAGAGTGCATAAGTCAACAAAAGTTGAGAAGATAAAACATATTGAAAAAAGTTTCTGTGAGGCCCCTTCCCATGTTGACTGAGCAAGGATTTGACTAATGATACCTTCAACTAGAGGTGTACATAGGTCGGTTTGGTTTGACTTTTCATTAAAAAAAATCTAAATCAATTATGTCGGTTTATTAAATCTAAAAATCAAATCAAACCACACAAAGTCGGTTTTTTCTGTTTCGGTTTTAGTCAGTTTTTTTGGTTTTTTACAACTATACGGTGTTTGAAAAAGAGATCAAATATATTTTCACTTACCTGCATGATAAACTAAACTTAAGAAATGTTAAATGAATAGAAATTTTCGCAAAAATGGTAAAATTCACATGAGTACAATTTTTTTTTTTTGAAATATGAACGTACATTATGTTAAATTAATAAGATAACTGCGAATTTGAAAAATTATAACAATATAATTGTAACTTCGAATCTTAATACAAAATAAAATATTTACAAATTTTACAAGCCCAAATTTGAAATAAAATATATAAACATTGAAAACTATAAACTAACTAA
>NW_006239028.1:1081178-1090203 GCF_000226075.1 Solanum tuberosum | reverse complement strand
TATTAACAAAGTAGATTATAAATAATATTTTTTATCTATAAATAAAATATAAAAAATATATATTATGTCGGTTTGGTTTGGATTCGGTTTGACTTTTTTCTTTTAATACCAAACCAAACCAAGAGTGGTCGGTTTTTTTTTTTCAACCGCCAAACCAACCAAACCAAACCACAAATCGTTTTTTTTTCGGATTGATTTGGTTCGTCGGTTCGGTTTGACTTTACAGTTTGACTTGTACACCCCTACCTTCAACTTTCCTTTTTGAATTAGGGACTTCAACTGGTAGTGTCCAGTGAGCATTATTGTGATACGCTACCGGAAAACTGGGCCTGAAAGTTCGTTTGTCCTTGTTAGAATGAGTTAGAGCCCTTAAATGGGTTGTTAGTTTCCTTATATGAACATGCAAAATCCTCCTTCATGAGCTAGTTTTGGGGTTAAGTTAGACCTAAGGGTCATATTTTCACATGGTGTCAGAACTAGGTTTGATCTTAATTTAACTTTTCTATTTCCTTTCCAGAAATTCAAGCTAATCGAATTCTGAGGATTTGGAACTTGAAAGGTTTCTCCACGTTCTTGAAATATATAATCATATTCATGCTTTATTGTAAAAGGCATAACAAGGTTCACTTTCAAAGTTTAGTAAATAAAGTGAAGTCATTTGATATAGTCAAAATACAGCTACTGGAAATAGTGTTAGAAGTAACCAAATGTTTGGAAAATGATATCACACGGCAAATATTGAGTGTGATGCCTAACCACTCAGCAAGATTGGAAATAGAAACTTGGTATCTTTTTCTCATTCAACTGTTCACAACAAGAAGGTCATATCCCAAAATATAATTTTCTAAGAACTTCAGATTTTGTAACATAGATATGATTGCAGAGCAGAGAGTGTAGCTTCCTATCCTTCTCTTCATTTGTCTCCACTTTTTTTCATTCCGGTTTGCTTTCTCGCAACCTTTCTTGGACTATAATGTCAATTTTATGAATTCTACTACTGGACTTTCCAATTCTTGGATCAATATGCCATATGTTAGAGTTTATAATACCTCCGTGCCTTCTGAAATGACGCCTATTATTCGGAGCAGAAAGGATAGCCCTCAGTTTCTCTTTGCCTTCTATTGCCCCCTTCTAACTAACAGTACCACAGAATGCCTTCTTGGTATCCTTTTGTATCACAACAGATCCGACGGGGTTTCAAGTGTTCCCCAGTTAGTTTGGTCTGCTAACAGGAACCATCCAGTGAAAGTTAATGCAACGTCGCAACTAGGCCAAAATGGCAACTTGGTCTTGACAGACTCTTGTTTGGTCCACTAATACTACTGGAAAATCTGTTTCTGGCTTAAACATGACAGAAATGGGAAATCTTGTGCTCTTTGATAAGAGAAAGCAAGCAATTTGGCAGTCTTTTGATCATCCAACAGATTGTTTGCTTCCGGGGCAGAAGTTGGTTTCGGGGCGGAAGCTGATAGCAAGCATTTCAGGTTCCAATCAGTCCTTTTCTTTTACTGTTCTTAATGGAACCCTGGTGTCTTCCATAGATACCAACCCACCTCAGTATTATATCGCTTCAAGTCGGGATGATGCTCAAAATAGTCCTCTTTATGATTTTGATGGTCGAACCTTTACTGCTCTACAAGACCCTTATACATCCCAATTCATAAAGCTTGGGCCTGATGGACATTTAAGGTTATACCAGTCGGATGCATATGATTGGAAACAGTTAGATGAGGTCATGAATTCATATCTAGGGAACTGTGGGTACCCAATGGTGTGTGGAAGATATAGCATTTGTACAAATGATGGGCAATGTAATTTCCGGTAAAAGGAAACCTCTTCAGGCCAATAAATAGGAACCCGGATCTCGGATGTTCACAGCTAACATCCATTTCTTGCAACTCTTTGTTGGGTTTAGCAAGGTGTGAATGGGAAATAAAAAAAGAGAAAATGGAAAGTGAAAGAACCAATGAAAATGGGGGAACCAATTTTGGAGGAAAAATGAAAAGTCATTGCAAAAGTGCAAATGAATAGTCATTTGCACCATATTGATAGAAGAGAGGAAATTGTTGTCCTTATATTAGGAAACACTTCCTTTAGTTCTTAAAGGGTTAAGAAGAAGGTGCCCCCTCGCGCCGTCGTCGTCGCTCGGCTTCGGCTTCGAATTTTAATTTTGATTTTGATTTTGATGTGATTGATAATATTTTTTGGACAAAATTTATTTAATCAATCTTGTTAAATCATTTCCTTTCTCTTATAAATTAATTCAGAATGTTAGTTAACTAACATAATTAATTTGGCGCAACTGAATTTATTTGAAATTCACGTGTAATGGTAATCATTCCGAAAAGTCGTACTTTTCCCAAACGGTAATCCTTCCTAAAAATCGTTACTTTTCCAAAGGACACAATGTTCTGGAAAAAACGGGTCTTTCTGATCAGACGTTTTCCTTGCTGCATATGGCTATAAATAAGAGATCTTTTTCGTTTTTTCAAACACTGAAAAAATTTCCTCTCTGCATACATTTTCTTGCATAAATAAAATTGTCGATCGACTGAGTCTGTGTGTGCTCTTGTTGCTGTTCTTGCGTTCGCTGAAGTTATTGAAGTTTGAGGTATCGCTACTTCTTTAACATGTTAATCCGTTTTATCTTGGGAGGATTTAATCTGCAATCTCGGGTACAGTGAGGGGATTAAATTTCTTAAGAAAACACAGTGATTTCTGTGGACTCAGATTAAAATTCATTCTGTCTATTTCATCTTTTTTCTGTTTATGTATTTTTGACTAACCTGAATACAGGAGATAGCAATCTTAAGAAATTTAATAGAACTACATCCTTTCCTTTGTGATATAATGTAAATTACGCTATTACAAGCGGTGAAGCACCTGAGAGACTCCTAATTACAACTGTTAGGCACAATCAAAAGATGCCCAAATATGAATAATTTTAAAAAGAAGTTAGAGGATCCACTTTTAACTCTTTTCTTTTTAGAAAGAAAAATAGTTGGAACGTATCAAGCAAAAGGGACAAAAAATTGGCCTTATTCAAGTAGGATTTGTGACCTTCAGATTGAGAATATATATGGTTCCCATGCTCATAGGAATTAGGATTGGTGAGACTTAGAGCCCGTTTGGCTTAATTTAAAAGATGTAGTTTTTAAAAATTAAAGTTTATTAAATTTTAAGTTAAAAGATGAAAAGTAGGTAAGTATCTATTTTTAACTTATTTCAAGTTATTTTTAATTTTTGTCAAACACTTTCAAAAGCTAAAAATGTCTTAAAATAGATTTGACCAACTTTTAAGTCAATCCAAACAGGCTCTTATGAGTACTCTACCACTAAAAAGAAGTGTTTTGTATTCCCTCCTAATTAAATTATTTGTCGTGTTTTTTTTATACGATTCATAATTAAACATTAAATAAGAAGACTGGAAGAATATGTAATCTTCTTAAATAGCCTCATTTATGTATACGCTTCATAATTAAACATTAATTAAGAAGACTGGAAGAGTATGTAATCTTCTTAAATACCTTCATTTAAGTATTAAAATATAACATCGCTTAATTAAATTTCAACTTTATTTATGTATCATTAGTTTTCTATAATTCAAGTGTATGTAATCTTCAAAAATAATTACTACTTTACTACAGACAAGACGAAGATGAATAAATTTAGATGATAAAATAATAACTACATTTTAAAATGATAAATAAATTTAGATAATTATTTTTAAAAATCACTACAGACAAGACGAAGATGAAAAAAAAAGAGGCAAATTACAGAAATCACATACTTTTAAAGCAAAATTACAATCTATCCCTTAAAAGTTTATAATTACAGAAATCCTTCAAACGAGTACAATAATATAAGCGCTGATACATTAATCTGATGCGCGAGATACATTAATCATTAAGTAAGATACATTACATTTTATACATGATACACTAATCTGATGCGCGAGATACAATAATATAAGCGCTAATATATTAATCTGATGCGCGAGATACACTAATCTAATGCGCGAAAATGAGGAATTTTGTAAATTTATAAAACTTATAGGGGATAATGATAATAAGTAAACTAAAAGGTAGTATTTCTGTAATTTTTCTAAAAAAAAAAAGAAAGAATGAACTGAAAAATGAAGCGAGGGTTATCTTGTTTGTGATAATACGGCATATAGCACTCTGTTCGATTTTACTGCTCACTTTGAAATTTTGTATGATTATTAAAAGTTATCGATTAATATTTTACAATATGTATAGTTTCAAGTTAACCAATGATTTGGAAAATATATTATTAATGTTGAGGATAAAATAGGAAAATTTAATTATTTCATTTTTATATGTTAAAAGTGAAAAGTAAATAGTGATAAATTTATAAAATACTATCAAATTGTGAACGGAGAAAGCAATTGTTAATACTCCCTTTATTCTATATTAATTAAAATTTTTGAGACTTTTATTATTTTTCAAATTAATTTAATTGTTCAATTTTCAAGACTACTTTTAAAATGTTATTTCAATTTTACCCTTCATTTGGATTTTCAATGTGCTGACTTAAATAAATTTGATAATAGATGCATTTAGGCAATATAAAACTGAAGTTGAAAATCAGTTGGATAGAAAGATCAAAATGATCAGAAGTGATAGAGGTGAAGAATATGAATCTCCATTTGCAGAAATATGTTTGGAAAATGGAATAATCCATCAAACTACTGCTCCTTACTCTCCACAATCTAATGGAATTGCAGAAAGGAAAAACCAAAATTTAAAGGAAATGATGAATGCCTTACTTATAAGTTCAGGTTTACCACAAAACTTGTGGGGGGAGGCTGTTGACACCCAATTTTGACCCTCCCCGATAACAATTAGTTTTGAGCCTCTTAATTTTCAAACGGTTTAGAATAATTAGCTTTACAAAATCTGAACAGTTTCAAGGTTATTTTAAGTATTTTCAATTGGTTTTTATAGTATTTCGAATAATAAATATATTTCATATAATTATATACGTAATTAGTATATTTTATAAATATTGGAAAATCATATCAAAAGTTTTTTTACTTGGTTTAAATAAATATTTTAGTTGTTTAATTCTAGTTTGAATTATGGTTTCAATTTTGAATTAATGAGTTTATAGGCAAATCGATTAGTTTATAATTAAGTTAGCTATTTTATTTCGTCAAGATTAAGAAGCTCATAGATTAATTATATTAATTCATCCTACGAGAATTCTAGCCGAGTCTTCTAGAAATTAATTCTCTAATTACACCTTAAATCCGTTTTGGCTAACTTACTGATTAATTCTCTATTTAAAATTTTAGCCAAATCATCCAATTTCTTCAACTCCTCAAGCCAATTTTGGGCCTTGTACTTTACATTTTCCAGCAGTCCATCTACCCAACCTTTCCAGCCCACATTTCCAATTCCTTTTCATCCCAACAACCCACTAATATGCCCTTATTCCCAGTCGACCCAAAAAGCCCACCAAACACATCCCAAACAACTCAACATCAATACATATCACATACGTACAGTACATACCCGACCCAACCCTTTTTCTTCTTCAGAAAAGAGACCCAAAAATGACGTTCAAAGTGAACAAACGGAAAGCAGAACGCGGAACAGTACTCTGCCTCTCTTTGGCGTCTTCTTCACGCCTTCTCACTTGCAGCAACAAAAAGCACCTGCTAGCCTGCGCTTTCGTCCTTGCCAGCGCGAGATGAAGACACGTCGAGCAGCAGGTACAATGGAATCGATCCCAAGCGTCGATTCACCTTTTCCTCTTTCGGAATGGTTTGAAATCGCAGGGAAAAGTTGTTTAGCTTGAATGGTGAAAGATTTTGAATTCGAAGTTGAGTTGGGCCTTGTTGATCCGGATTTTTGATCCGTTTTCCCCTATTCCGAACCCTAGTTTCTTCTATATATTCTTGGATTATTCATTTATAAAGGAGAGGGAATTTTCTTTTGAGTGATTAAAAAAAGGGAGAATATACATAGACTCAAAGGCGAAAAAACAGACCCTGAAATCAATAATATTACAAGAGTATTCAGTTGCCAGCTTCTTCTTCTTTAAGACGACATTTTTGCTGCTTAATAGAAATCTCAAAGGTCGTTTGTGGTTGTGGAAGAGCTCTTCCTGTTCGTTTTGCCTCAGTCGCTGCACGGAAGAAGGTACTGCCCCCTCTTCTGCAATGCCCTCCTCGCCCATTTTTCCTATTATTTTTTTTAGAAGATGATAGTGTTCCGATGTCAAAAAGGTTTTTTTTTTTTTTTGAAGATGATGGTGTTCCGATGTCAAAAAGATTTAGTTATGTGACTACTTATTGTTAGTCGTAGTCATTTTAGCATTCGGAAGGTCGGCATTTTATTTGTTTGACCTGTATTACTGGTTGTTAAAGTTTTCTGCAAGAAAGTGTGTCTTTGTTCTCTTTTGAAACTTGAGCCTCCATCTCATTTGGGAGTCATATTTTGGTAGTTTAAATGTACT
The DNA here is from genome assembly GCF_000226075.1 of Solanum tuberosum. Taxonomy (NCBI): domain Eukaryota; kingdom Viridiplantae; phylum Streptophyta; class Magnoliopsida; order Solanales; family Solanaceae; genus Solanum; species Solanum tuberosum. The sequence goes on along the minus strand of NW_006239028.1, from coordinate 1,083,720 downwards.
TGTTTGTATTATTACGACTCATTTGTTCATCCTAGTTAATAGAGCTTCCTACTAGCATGAAGATGCCTCCACAAGAGTGGCGATGTTCTCGTTATATTAGTCCAAGTTTTATTCCATGTCTCCGATTTGAAGTGAAATAGTTGTCACCCACTTAATAGAGCATTAGTGTAGCTCGAATTTTCCTTAATATTGTGTTGCTATTTATTCAATGTCGGATTTTATGAACTAATTTTATGTGTCTTAGGTTCCATGCGGCTCCTATTTTAAAATTTTGCCTTGATAGTGTGTCAATATCCATGCTTGTTGATTATGGTTTCTTGAAAGAATGTGTCATGGCTATAATATTATAAAGGAGGGGTTAGAATTAGTGGTGGGCTGCTGTCCATAATTGCAGCAGTTAAAATTATTCCTCTTTCCAATTTTGGGAAGCTGTTTGTTCGGGTTAAATAGCTTAGGCGATGCATTCGTAAAGTTTTTTTTTTTTTTTGGGGTTGCTCTCTGTATTGTTCAAAGTGCACATTATGGTGAAATTATTTTCCTTCAAATACGCACGTCTTCTAAAGCTAAGCAGCCCCCTTGACGATTAAGAATAGTATTGTTTACTTTCCGTTTTGCATTAGCTGTGTTGCTCACTTCCTTTTATTTTATTATATTTTTGGGGGCTATTTATTTATTTATTATTATTATTATTATTATTTTATTTATTTATTTATTTATTTTTCTTTTTCCCTTCTCCATGAGTTTGTCTGCCCAGTTCCTTTTTTTGTCTTTTGCTTACTAGAGTGAATTTTGTTTCTTTGAAATTGGAAGGTTTTGACTTTTTTTTTTTAAAGTTTAGTTGTATAAAACATGTTGGGTTGATATTAAGTGGATTCTTCCTATTAAATTTGGCCCATGTTCTGCTTCCTTGTCTTCACTTTGAATAATGTTCTTAACGCATAACTTCACTCGATTGGCTATTAGATGTGTGCGAAAGTAAATATTGTCATGGGTGTTAGTGTCTGCCAGGTTATCGTGAGGAAAAATTGATCTCACTACCATCTTGTATATTTAGTTATTTTTAGTGAGTATCCAATTTTGATTAATTACTAATCCTTATTATTTGTTTATTTTATGCACGATCTTCCCTGATTTGGGTCTATCGGACCCTCTCCTTTATTCCTTGCATCTCGAGATTGGTTGAAGCTCAACACTTCCTTCTTATCGAGTTAATCGGGTCAATGGAAAGGAAGAACAGGTCCTTTTAAAAATTGACGAACAGGGATTAGAGCCGATATGGATTTCTGTACACTAGGTGTATACAAAAAAATGAAAAGGGGGCTTAAAAGGCCCACTCCTTATTTTACAAGTTGTATCTTGTTACTTTTGGGCCTAAGCCCACTTTGCTATTATTTTGTTAGATTTTAGGACAGGTGGAAGGACATTGGGCCTAAGGTCCAAAAGAAATGTCTTATGTATATTAGACTAGAACAGGTGCAGGTGACTCAAATGGGCCAAATGCCCAAAACAAAAATGGGCCCAAGTACTGGCCCAGGCGGACAGATCCAGACTCGGGCCCAAACTTCCTTTCCTTATCTATTCAATTGCTATTATATGTTTTATTTGCTAAAATTAATCTTAAGATTCTAAAAATTCAACTCCCCAAAAGATAACCATTTTGAATTAGCTATTTAAAATTAAGCAAACATTTTTCTACTAGACTTTTTTTTCAAGAAAATTTGCAAAATGTTATACTTAAATAAATATCCACTTTCTCCTTTAAGATCTTTTTAAAGTATTAAACTGTTTACTTCTTAATTAATTTAAGTATGTCATGCTTTATTTTAAAATCAATTAGCCAAATAGTTAATTACCGGATAACCGCGTGTTAGCGGGCATTTTGGGTGCTTTCAAACCCTTTCCGAAATGTTAATATGAAACCCCCGAACCCTTCAAATATTTTCAATGATTTACTGTTTTGATCTATTTGAAAAATGAATAGTTTTCTTAATTTTTTCTTAAAAATTAAGTGGCGACTCTTAAAACCAGTCCAAACAATATTTTTAAATAAAATAGAGGCTATCCTTACAGCAAATCGAATACTCAATAGAGTGCCTCATACGAAGACACATGTTATTCCATATGAGAAATGGAAAGGTAGAAAACCCAACTTGAAATATTTCAAAGTGTGGGGGTGTCTTGCCAAAGTCCAGGTTCCTATACCTAAGAGGGTGAAAATAGGGCCTAAGACTGTGGATTGTGTATTCATTGGATATGCCACAAATAGTAAGGCATGTCGATTTTTGGTTCATAAGTCCGAACATCCGGATATTCATGATAATACGGTAATGGAATCAGATAATGCTGAATTTTTTGAACATATCTATCCGTATAAAACTAGACTTGAGTCATCTAGTGGAGGGTCTAAACAACCTCGAGAAGAACCAAAAGAGAATGAAACCAATGAAGAGAGTCCAAGGCGCAGTAAACGTCAAAGGACAGCTACTTCATTTGGATCTGATTTTGTAACATTCCTTCTTGAAAGTGAGCCTCAAACATTCAA
>NW_006239028.1:1079336-1080901 GCF_000226075.1 Solanum tuberosum | reverse complement strand
TGGATGACATGCTAATAATGAGCAAGGACATTGCCAATATAAAAGCTACTAAGCGTATGCTTGCTAGTAAGTTTGATATGAAAGATCTAGGAGTTGCCGATTTGATATTGGGAATTAAGATTCATACAACTCCTAACGGTCTAGCATTGTCTCAATCTCATTATATTCAAAAGGTACTTGAAAAGTTCAAGTATTTGAATTTCAAAAAGGCAAAGACCCCAATTGATGTGAACCTTAATCTTGCTAAGAATAAAGATGAAAGCCAGTCTCAATTGGATTACTCCAGAGTATTGGGAAGTTTGATGTATGTCATGAATTGTACACGACCAGACACAGCCTGCGCTATAAGTAAACTGAGTCGATACACAAGTAATCCCAATCAAAATCATTGGTTGGCAATGAAGAGAGTTTTGGGGTACTTAGAAGACACTCAAAACTATGCTTTGCATTACAATAAATATCCAACAGTTTTTGAAGGATATAGTGATGCAAATTGGATTACTGGGTCAACTGAAACGAAATCCACGAGTGGATATATTTTCACTATTGGTGGAGGAGCAATATCTTGGAAATCATCCAAACAAACATGTATAGCTCGCTCTACAATGAAGTCTGAATTCGTCGCCTTAGATAAGGCAGGTGAAGAAGCTGAATGGCTCCGGAATTTCTTAGAAGATATTCCGTTTTGGCCCAAACCAATGGCCCCTATATGCATACACTGCGATAGTCAAGCTGCAATAGGAAGGGCTGGAAGCGTTATGTATAACGGGAAGTCTCGTCACATAAGACGAAGACATAACTCTGTTAGACAACTACTCTCTAGTGGAATTATCACAATTGACTATGTAAAGTCAAAGGATAATGTGTCGGATCCACTTACAAAAGGCCTAACTAGAGAGGGAGTTGAGAGATCATCGACGGGAATGGGACTATGGACGAGAACAAGTCATAGTGGCGGTAACTCTACCTAGAAGACTGGAGATCCCAAGATCTAGGTTCAAGGAGATAAAACAAAGTCATAAATGACGGTTCAACATTGTCAAAATTTATTTTATGTCCATTCTCATGATGAGACAATGTTCAGTAACCAGGATAAAGGCATAAGGACTTTTTAATGGTTTCTAAGTTTGATACAGGGTATATCAAATAGTGTATCTACGGGATAACACAGTTAGAAACCACCTATGTAAGTGTGAAGTGTAAGCCGCTTCAAGGAAAATCCGGTAAGGCCAGTTCTTTAAGCACTTATTAACCGAGATGTGTTCATGGCTGAAACGAACAAAACAATGAGAACAAAAAACAGTTCAAGGGTTGATTGTGTGACTTATGTTGTCTAGGTATACACTAAAGCTCGACGGTTCAAAGATATCAAATATACCGATTGACCGAGTATATCCGATATATGTTCACAACGAAAAGTTTAAGGGGAAACCTACTTATTCAAATGCGATTAACCCTTACTTACAAGACACACAAGTTTTTCATGAATATGTTTTTAACAATAGCCATTCCCCATTCATGTGGGGGATTGTTGGGTTTAGCAAGGTGTGAATGAGAAATAAAAA
>NW_006239028.1:1048140-1078938 GCF_000226075.1 Solanum tuberosum | reverse complement strand
TGCATATGATTATTAATAAGAGATCTTTTTCGTTTTTTCAAACACTGAAAATTTTTCCTCTCTGCATACATTTTCTTGCATAAATAAAATTGTCGATCGACTGAGTCTGTGTGTGCTCTTGTTGCTGTTCTTGCGTTCGTTGAAGTTATTGAAGTTTGAGGTACCGCTACTTCTTTAACAGGTTAATCCGTTTTATCTTGGGAAGAATTAATTTGCAACCTCGGGTACAGTGAGGGGATTAAATTTCTTAAGGAAACACAGTGATTTCTGTGGACTCAGATTAAAAATTCATTCTGTCTATTTCATCTTTTTTCTGTTTCTGTATTTTTGACTAACCTGAATACAGGAGATAACACTCTTCACATTATCATAGTCTTATAGAGCTCAGCGACACCACATATTTTGCATTTGAGATCAACTTTTATGCAAGTTCAAACATGTGGCTTGAGGGAACAAAGATGGAAAATTGCAAAGCGGCCTGTTTGAGTAACTGTTCCTGCAAAGATGCTGTTTGGTCTAAAACTCTAAGAAAAAACTGCTTATTGCTGAATGAAGTTTTCTCTCTTAAGGACAACTGGCCTGGTAGTGACAAGACAAAAGTTTTTCTGAAGGTGCAGAATTTCGCAAAGGCTCAGTATCAGCCGCCAATCGTTTCTCAAAGAAAGCAATCAAGACCTCTGAAAGTGATTGTAGCATCTGCTCTTGCTGCTTTAGTGGGAATAATTTTAAGTATTAGTGCATGGTTTGTTCTTTTCAAAAAGATCTAGGACACTGTCTGTCAAGGCTAGGGATCTTCTGGATTTAGCACCAATCTTACCGGGAATCCTAACTCGATTCTCTTACAATGAGTTGAAAATAATTACACAAGATTTCAGCAGAAAGCTCGGGGAAGGAGGATTTGGCTCAGTATATGAAGGAACACTGAGTAATGGCAACAAAATAGCTGTGAAGCGTCTGAATGGTTTAGGTCAAGTAAAGGATTCATTCTTAACAGAAGTAAAGATACTTGGTAGCATTCACCATGTCAATTTGGTAAAACTCGTCGGTTTTTGTACTGAAAAAGATCACCGGGTTCTGATCTATGAGTACATGGTAAATGGATCATTGGATAGATGGATTTCTCATGAAAATCAAGAAAATGGGCTTACATGGCTTATGAGGCAAAGGATAATAGCGGATATTGCAAAAGGATTAGCTTATCTTCATGATGAATGCAGCCATAAGATAATTCATTTGGACATCAAACCACACAACATCCTCTTAGATCAAAATTTCAATGCTAAGATATCTGATTTTGGGTTGTCGAAACTAATTGAGAAAGACAAAAGCAAAGTTGTGACTAGAATGAGAGGAACACCAGGGTATTTAGCTCCTGAATGGTTGAGGTCGGTGATCACTGAGAAAGTAGACGTATATGCTTTTGGAATTGTGCTCTTGGAAGTTCTCAGTGGGCGAAAGAATTTGGATTGGTCGCAGGCTGATGAAGATAATGTCCATTTGCTTAGTGTTTTTAAGAGAAAAGCAGAACAAGAGCAGCTCATGGATATGGTTGACAAAAACAACGAGGATATGCAGCTCCACAGAGAAGAAGTGACAGAAATGATGAGCCTCTCAGCATGGTGTCTACAAGGCGATTTCAACAAGAGGCGTCCATGTCAGTGGTGGTTAAGGTGCTGGAAGGTTTAGTGTCTGTTGAAACCAACTTGGATTTCAATTTCACAAACCTAACTGAGGTTGGGGCGCGCAACCAACTGATGGAAGTCCCTATCAGTTCAATACTGCCTTCAGTTCTATCTGGACCAAGGTAAACAATATGCTTGAGAACTATGGCAATTCTAGTGTAACTTCATAAATGTAATAATCAGTAACTTGCATTAGTTTTTCGAGCTTCATGTACGATCTTGTAATATTTACTTCTTTTTCTTTAAAAATTCTTATATTTTTAATACTTTTTAAAGGCGTGGCACTATGCAATAACAATTGTTAAAGAATCAAGTTGAGTTTGATAATAGTGTAATAATATAAACCTACACCAAGATGGAAAGAACTTTTCTCTAAGAAACTGAAGATCCTTTAAGTGAAAGTCCCATCAGTGGAAAGATAGAGCCTGGCCCCGTAACTTTTTCACCACATAAAGAAGTCAGAATTTGTTGGAAATATCTAGGCGGACCCTTGATAATATCGTAGGGCACAAAGAGGAGGGCTTAAATATGTCATCGAAATATCAGAATGACTCAACCATGCCACTCGTTAAAGGTTGTGCATATTTATGTTACCGTTGTGACACATTTGGACCATTAGTGCTATTTACCACTAACTAGTCCACATATTCGGTTTTAAAATACTGTATTGTTCAATTAAACAATCTACGTCATTTTATCTGTCCCAATTATTTTTTACTCATCCCAATTAGGGATTTTGAATTTTACTGCTGGTCCCATTCAGTAGAAGACTTGACCTGAACCTCAATGAGGAGGAAAGTGCCCAGCAATAATTAATAGCCGGTCCCATGATCAATGTTTCTGTGGCGGTATGTAGACTTGACCTGAACCTTAATGAGGAGGAAAGTGCCCAACAATTACAAATTAATTGTTACAGGAACAGAAAATAATACTTGGAAAATTAATAGACTTTTGTAAATGCCCGGTTCAACTAAATCCAGTATTTTTAACATGAAATATATGTAATAATTTGGTACTTTTAAAAGAATAGTAGGTGTATTTTGAACCTGTACTTTCTAAAATACAATGAGTTAAGTGGTAAAAACTTAATAGTTGGACCCTCAAATTAAGATGGGCATAATATATTGATAGACACTTTAACTTGGTCTCAAGTTAAAATGGGCCGTTGAAGATGTCCACGAGACACAGTGGGAAAGAGTTGAAGTGTCTAGTTGTCAGTTGAGCCAAGTTGAAGTGTATAGATGTGTAGTCGCAACTAGGCCAAGATGGCAACTCTGCCCAACCTTGCAGCTTTCGATCATCCAACAGATTCTTTGCTCCCGGGGCAGAGTTTGGTTTCTGGGCAGAAGCTCACAGCAACTTTCTCCGTAACCAATCAAAGTCAAGGTTTGTTTTCTCTTAGTGTTCTCAATGAAGGCGTGGGCACTTACATATATTCTGACCCACCTCAGTTTTACTATACTTCAAAATTATATGCCTATGATATTTATTACAGTTTTGAGGGTCAAACCCTTACTGCTTTCCCTGACACTGATACCTCAGCTCAATTCATGAGGTTTGAGTCTGAAGGGCATTTATGGGTATACATATGGGACGTAAATACATCTAATTGGAAAGAGCCAGTAGAAATTTGGTCGCCACATGTGGGGAAGTGTGGATATCCAATGGTGTGTGGAAGATATAGCATAAGAAACACAAATCTTGGATGAAGGGAACTTTTTTAGGCCATCTATCCTAAGAAACACAAATCTCGGATGTACGGAGCTGACATCCATTTCCTGCGATTCTTTGCAGTACCATAGTCTTGTAGAGCTCAAATACGCCACATAATTTTCATTCGAGACAGCACACTCTTTACTAAATTAGAGCATGTTGTGACTCGAATGAGAGGAACACCAGGTTATTTAGCCCCTGAATGGTTGAGGTCGGTGATCAATGAGAAAGTAGATGTATATGCCTTTGGAGTTGTGCTCTTGGAGGAAGTTCTTCGTGGGCGAAAGAATTTGGATTGGTCACAGGCTGATGAAGAAGATGTTTTTAGGAGAAAAGAGCAGCTCATGGATAGGGTTGACAAAAACAACGAGGATATGCAGCTCCACAGAGAAGAAGTGACGTTTTCCTTTTACATGGTGGCTGAGGGACAGGGAGGGGAAAATGTAGTATTTCAGTGTTTTGATGATTCTCACAAACGCTGGGACCTAGTCCAAGGAAGAACAGCCTTCCTCTAAGCCTAAAGGGTGACATCTGTAAAAGTTGGTGAGAAGGACAGTGTACTCCTCGAATGAGAATTTGGATTGGTCACATGCTGATGAAGAAGATGTCCATTTGCTTAGTGTTTTTAGGAGAAAAGAGCAGTTCATGGATATGGTTCACAAAAACAACGAGGATATGCAGCTCCACAGAGAAGAAGTGACGTTTTGAACAGATTTAACAGCTTCACCTTTGATAATTAAGCAAATTACAAGAAACAAATAAATGAAACTGTAAGAACAAAATCCACTAATAATAACGTTTTTGAACAGATTCATATGCATTTCATCTTATGAAAATCACCGGAGACACCAAACTTTTGGCATCATTTCTTTCTCTCTTGCCATCAATTCTCATACACAAGACGCACTCCCAAACCTTTGACCACCAAATCCTTATGCAAATCATCACAGACACCAACCTCAAGCTGAATGAGGTTATTAAGATTGTTATCGAGAACATCCTTGAACGGCCAAGAACTTGGAAGTGGTACATGGGCTAGGAAAGTATTACCTAAACCAACAGGTTTTTCACTTCCTATTAAGCCGATGCATGTCCGAAATTTGTGCTGCAAACCATCATGGCTTGTGAACCTTAACCATATCACAAGTCCTTGGAAATTTTTTAGCCATTTGGCAGTACGAAAACTGAAGGGATCATTCGACATTAATTTCCCTAAAATGAAAGGAGTCATCATGTCAAAAACAACACAAACAGTAAACCCCCTGAATGTGGGTGTGAACCAATTTTGGGGCAGGGCCACTGAGATTGATTTAGTCCCCCAGTTCTTGCATGTAAACCACTCAGGAATCTCCACACCAGGAAAATACATACTAGATGTGCCATTCATGTATAGTCTCTGCATGCACCGTGAAAAGAATGTTATTTACCTAGATTCATATGCGACCTTAGCTAATTGGAGTACAAATACAAAAGCCCTTCCAGTTATATAAAAAGAAGCTCATTTATATTTTCATGTGGGTATAGTAGAGTTGTGGCTTGGAAGCATACTTACCTTGAGCATCTGCTTCAACAATGAATCAACCACAGAGGCATGCCATTTATTTTTTACAAGTTCATGACATTTTGTAAATGAAACTCCACGCAACATTGGATATTTGGTTAGCTGATCAATGCTCATCAAAGATGTGCATTCATCAGCATATATCTTTTCTATACCTGGAGGAAGTTTCGGTAAACTCTCAAGCCTCCTACAACCAGCCAATGCAAGGGCTTTAAGTCGAGTGAGACAACTTATGCTTGCAGCCGGATTATTGGAAAAATTGTTACCATCGAGAATCAATCCCTCCAAAGATGGTAAGAACCCAAGATTACTTAAAATGCCTCCATCTGAAATGTTGCAGTCACTAAGATCCAACATGATCAATGAACAAAGACCCGGCAAATTCTGAAAATTTACACCCATAGACTTCTGGCCATGACTTGAGCTACTTACTTGTGAACTCAAAGCACTACATCCACGGAGAGATAAGTGCTTAAGGTTTTTAAGAAGAGATATAGAAGACGGAATTGTTTGGATGGCTGTGTGAGTGCAGTGGAGCTCCTCTAAACCAACTAAAAGTCCCAAATCATCTGGTAAATTTTTAAGTTTTGAGCATCCGGACACATCAAATGTTTTCAGACATTTCAACCTAGAAATACTGCTAGGTAGACTCTCAAGATGCTTGCAGTAACTTATATTTAATACACCAACTCCTGAAAGGTTCTCAACTGATGCAGGTAGTTCACTCAAAGCAGTCGCGCCCAAATACAGTTCTGCTAAACGATTCATTTTCTCTTCTATTTCTGGGAATGTTCTCAACTTTGAGCAGCCTGAAAGAACGAGAATTTCAAGCTTTTCCAATCGAATTCTCTTTGGTAGGGTCTTCAAATTTCTGCAGTTCTTCAGATTCAGCAAGATTAGCTTTCCAAGATCTCCAATAGAAAAATTGATTTCTACCAAACTTGTGCATTCTTCAAGAACCAGTCTCTCAAGATTAGGCATAACTGAAAAATCTGGCATCCTTATTAGCTTCTGTGAATGGCTAAGGTTCATGTACTTCAGTTTTCCTAGATCCTTTGAGGTTTTCCAAAGTTGTATGATGCGCCTTTTTTTCAATTTCAAACTAACAAGTTGGTCTCCCTTAAAGCTAATAGGCAGACTTTTGGAAGGATATCCATGCCAATCAAGCCACCTCAACTCATCAGGAAGAAATTCAGGTCCCTGGCAAACATATGCATTCCGGAATTTGAGAAACCTCATACTGGTCATCTGCATGAAGGCCTTGCCACCAAAATTAACTTCTTCTTCATTAGTCAGGGGCAGCGATATGCCTTCGATCTTGTCAGTGCCCTAATAAGCAAGAGTATTAAAGGTGGATGCGAAAAGGAAAATTATGTAAAAAGTCATAAGTTTACAACTACGTACCAAATTTTGTTCGAGTACAGGACAAATATCTTCGCGCTTCCACAACCTACTACATATTCTTGACTTAAACTGTTAAGCAAATATATTTACAACAACTTGCATTTATATATGCAGAGTGATGACTTAAGTTGACTTAAACTGTTAAGCAACTTCGCTTGGATATATTTTAAGCTTCCATTGATATGGATTTGCAATAGTATTTTATTTGATAGATACTTACTCCCTAATATGATTGTCCCTTAACAAAACAATAATTTTTTATTTTTTTTTGAATTTACAATCTTAAATAGGGATTTCTTGAAAAATGTAATAGATAAATGACTATAAGAAATTATAAATACAAGAGTAATTTTACTATATTACCTTTGAATATAATAAATACAATGTTTTGAAAAATGTAATAAAGAAATGACTATAATTAATGATAAGGGTAAATTAGGAACTAAGTGTAAAATTATCCATTGATTTCATAAAGTGGACAAGTATTGTTGGACATCCAAAAATAGTATAGTAGACAACTATTGTTGAACGAAGGGAGTAACTAAACCAATTATGTAGATTTATTAAATCTAAAAATCAAATCAAACCAACATATAGTCGTTTTTTTCGATTTTTATTTTAGTTTGTTCTTTTGATTTTCTGTTTTTTTTAATCAAAAAGCTAATAAAAAATTCACGTGTGAAAAAGTTAAGGGGTATATCAGACCCATTTAGGTAAATTATAATTATTTTTTTCACTACTTCTGTTAAACCAAAAGGATATATTTGGGTCATTTATATAATACATAATACATAAATGTATCATTTAACTTGACCTCATTTCACATTTATATCATCCAACTTTGGTGTGCACAAAGAGACACTTAAACTTGAATAAAGTTGAACAAGAGTAAATAGAAATAAAATTCAAATACATAATTTTCTAAAATATATTATATGTATTCTACCTCCAGAATTCTCCAACTAGTCCAAGTTGACGTACCTCATGTTGCACTAGAATATATATATATATATATATATATCTTCCTTTTCCTTGTTGGTACAGATAGGGATGACAATGGAATGGGGCAGAGCAAGGTTTTAACGAGGAAGAGCAACCTGATATCAGGTTTTGCCCGTCACTCAAGAAGTAGCTTTTGGAATTGAGTTAAGACTATGTGTCTGAGTCAAGTCTATTTTCGTTTGAGCTTCTGATCCAGTTCATTTTTATTTGGGCTCCCGATCCATGCTCCAATTGGTTGTAGACATGAATGGGGTGTTATTTTAAAAAATGCAGTTTCTGCTCATGAGGGTCTCATTTTTTTAGTTTATTATTTTATAGCAATAAAGAAGCAACCTGGAACTTGTAAGAATAAAGGGAATGTTTATAGTCTCCATTAAAATAATAGGAAAAAGGAAGACATTAGTCTGTATTCCCACTTTGCTTTAAAATATTAAAAAGGAAACAAGTGATTTCCCACTGTAAATAATTATATCATATTCAGCCTTTACGTGTAAAAGGGAATATCCAGATCATGACCACTTTATGCTTGTGAAAAGTATCATATGAGTAATGATAATATTTATAATGAATTAGTTTATACGAATGTATTGTTTGAGCAAAAGCAACTGAGTTTGGTATCATTGAACTTGTATCTGTGCTTCTAGCTCCGTTCCTGATTGAAAGTAGACAAACTTTTGTAAAAAAATAATACCACATGGAATGAAAGTTTTGTTGTGTGGCCGCTCTCTTGTATTGACCAAAGAGACGCGTTCCCAAAAGAAAGGCATTATTAGAACACAGGAGGAGTTGCTAGCAAAGCAGATTTCAAACATTTTCTTTTGTTAGCTTTAGTAAGAAATGATTGCAGAGCAGAGATTGTATTTTCATCATGTCCTGGTCATCATTTATTTTCAGTTTTTTTCATTCAGGTTTGCTTCATCCCAGATTTCATGGTACCTAAATGGCAGTTATTTGAATTCTACTGCTGGACTTTCCACTTCATGGACCAATAGGCCATTTTGGTTTGATGCACAATCCACATATGGATTATCTCTCTTGACACCTATCCTTCTGAGTGGAATAAATGGAAATAAATACCACTTCTGTGGCTTCTACTGCAATAGCCAAAGTGTTGAATGCCTTCTCGGGATCTTCTTTGCATTCCCGGACAGCTCCTCTACTGACAACAAATTCATGGATCCCCAGTTGGTTTGGTCTGCTAATCGAGACCGTCCAGTGAATGCCAATGCAACCTTGCAACTAGGAAAAGATGGCAACTTGGTCTTGGAAGACTCTGATGGCACTTTTGTTTGGTCCACTAATACTACTGGAAAATCTGTTTCTGGCTTAAACATGACAGAAACGGGGAATCTCGTGCTCTTTGACAAAGCCAATCGCACAGTTTGGCAGTCGTTCGATCATCCTACAGATTCTTTGCTCCCGGGGCAGAGCTTGGTTTCTGGGAGGAAGCTCATAGCAAGCGTCTCAGCAACCAATTGGAGTCAAAGTTTGCTTTCTTTAACTATTATCAATGGAAGCTGGGCCACTTACATCGAATCTGATCCACCTCAGTTTTACTATGCTTCAAGTAATCCGGATACTAGTACTTATTTCAGTTTTGATGGTCAAACACTTACTGTTCAGCAAGGCCCTCCTAAATCACCAGCTCAATTCATGAAGCTTGGGCCTGATGGACATTTATGGGTATACCAATGGGACGAGAATGCATTAAATTGGAAAGTCATATCTGATGTTTTGTTTAATGTACATGCAGAGAACTGTGGGTACCCAACGGTGTGTGGAAGATATGGCATTTGTACAAGTAATAGGAAATGTAGATGTCCGCCAGAGCGAAATTTCTTCAGGCCATTAGATGAGAGGAATATAGATGATGGATGTTTACAGCTGACTTCCATTTACTGCAACTCTTCGCAGTATCATAGTTATGTGGAGCTCAAGAATACCACATATTTTGCATTTGAGTTCAGTGATGACCGAATTTCGGGTATATTACCGTTTGAGGGGAAAAAGTTGGAAGATTGCAAAGGGGCTTGTCTGAGAAACTGTTCCTGCAAAGCTGTTGTCTTCAGATATGATTCGGATGGGGCTACAACTGGGAGCTGTTTATTACTGAATGAGGTCTTTTCTCTCGTAGACACCGACGACGGAATGGACAAGAGAGTATTTCTTAAGGTGCAGAATTCCTCAAACACTCAGAATCAGTCTAAAACCATTTCTGGAGGAAAAAAATCAAGACCTCACATAGTGATAATAGGATCTACTCTTGCAGCTTTCTTTGGGATAATGTTAAGTATCACAGCTTTCTTTGTTATCTTTAAAAAGAGGACAAAAGATTCCAGAAAGGATGGGGGTTTTCTGGATCTCGAACCAATCTTTCCGGGAATGCTAACTCGGTTCTCTTACAATGAGCTAAGAATAATAACTGAAGATTTCAGCAGAAAGCTCGGGGAAGGAGGATTTGGCTCAGTATATGAAGGAACACTGAGTAATGGCACCAAAATAGCTGTAAAGCGTCTGGATGGTCTAGGTCATGTGATGGAATCATTCTTAACAGAAGTAAAGATAGTCGGTGGCATTCATCACATTAATCTGGTAAAACTCATTGGATTTTGTGCTGAAAAGACCCAAAGACTTCTGATCTATGAACACATGGTAAATGGATCACTAGATAGGTGGATTTATCATAAAAATGAAGAAAATGGGCTTAGATGGCATACAAGGCAAAGGATTATAACAGATATTGCCAAAGGATTAGCTTATCTTCATGACGAATGCAGCCAGAAGATAATTCATTTGGACATCAAACCACAAAATATCCTTCTAGATAAAAATTTCAATGCTAAGATATCTGATTTTGGGCTATCGAAACTGATCGATAAAGACGAAAGCAAAGTTGTAACTAGGATGAGAGGAACACCAGGGTATTTGGCTCCTGAATGGTTGAGGTCAGTTATCACTGAGAAAGTAGACGTGTATGCCTTTGGAATTGTGCTCTTGGAGCTGTTGTGTGGTCGAAAGAATTTGGATCGGTCCCAAGCTGATGAGGATGTCCATTTGCTAAGTGTTTTCGAAAGAAAATCGGAACAACAGCAGCTTATGGATATTGTTGACAAAAACAATGAGGATATGCAGATCCACAAAGAAGCAGTGACAGAAATGATGAGCATTGCTGCGTGGTGTCTACAGGGAGATTTCACCAAGAGGCCTTCCATGTCTTTGGTGGTCAAGGCATTGGAAGGTTTGGTGTCTGTTGAAACAAACTTGGATTATGATTTCACAAGCCTACCCGAGGTTGAGGATGACAACCAACAGAGGGAAGACACTATCAGTTTAATATTGCCTTCAATTTTATCTGGTCCAAGGTGAACAACTAGCCTAAGAGGTTGTAAGTTTTTTTTTCCTTTCCCAAGTCTATGTCTTTCTTTTGTGAAAATGTATTTCCATGCTTCATCACCAGATCCATCTTTCTCTTGTACATAAATTTGGCTAACAGGTAAACTATGTCATAATGTAAAAGGTAAACTTAATTAGCTTTGATAGATAACCAATTAACGTCTCGTGGCAGAGATGGATAGCATTTTCTTTCTAATTTGCATCTTTGTGGTCAATACATCTTCATATGCAGCACATTTTATATTTCTAAGAGTAAGGGGTCTACTTATTCTGTGTTATGTACAGAGAAAACTGCAGTAAAACATCTTAGTTTCCATATCGTTAAAGCTTCCAAGATGTCTTCATGTGTGGTTTGACCAAAGAAGAACACATAAGAAAAATGAAAAATCCTAAGCAGACTAAAAGATAGTTGAATGAGAGCTAGGTAAAAATAAAAGGGATCATCAGCGCAATCAAATTTAATTCATCAATACGGAGGAGGCAATCCATTTATCAATACTCAATAAGTTAATTCGACTGCACGAAAACTAACATTTTTCTAGTAGACAGTGTGTTCTACTTTTCTAAATTATGTTTCTGAAATAGTATTGATATAATAAGGAATTATGAAAAACACAAAATGGCTTTTCGTATTAGCTATTCAGTCTTGATGATAAATACTACTAAGAATTTACCTAGGTCCTGACAACTGTGATGGAAGTGGCAAACTGATACCAACCACAGATTCCCTTTCTTGATTAGTTCCGGCAACTCTTCTCGTCATTGTTGGAAATGTGAAGCTGTAATGCAAGTCGGTTTCAGCAGCCACTAAACCCTGAAACACCTTAACTACCAACGACATGGAAGGCCTCTTAGTATAATCACTTTGTAAACACCAGGCTGCAATCTTCATCATTTCCACAGCCTCTTTTCTATGTAGCTGCATGTCTTCACTGTTCTTGTCCACCATTTCCAAGAGTTGTCTCTCCTCTGCTTTTCTCATGAACAAACTAAGCAAATGCATATCATCCTCATCTTGATGACGATCCAAATTCTTCCGGCCGCAGATGATTTCCAAAATCACAACCCCAAAGCTATAAACATCCACTTTCTCAGTAATGACCTCATGTAACCATTCAGGTGCTAAATAGCCTGGTGTTCCTCTCATTGTTGTAACTATCTTACTTTCATCTTTCCCCACAAGCTTTGATAACCCAAAATCTGATACTTTTGCATTGAGATTATGATCAAGAAGAATGTTCTGAGGTTTAATATCCAAATGAATAATTTTGTTGTTACAGTCTTCATGTAGGTAAGCTAGGCCCTTGGCGACGTCTGATATGATCTTTTTCCTGATATCCCATGTGAGAGATCGTTCCTGCTTTCCGTGAAAAATCCACCTATCTAAAGAGCCATTGGCCATATATTCATAAACCAGAAGTCTGTGTGATTTCTCAGCACAAAATCCAACAAGTTTTACCAAATTGACATGCTGAATGCTACCGATTGTTGCTACCTCAGCTAAGAATGATTTCTTCACATTATCAAAACCTTGCAGACGCTTCACCGCTATTTTGGTGCCATCACTCATTGTTCCTTCAAATACAGAACCAAATCCCCCTTCCCCAAGTTTCTCACTGAAATTTTCTGTCATCACAGTTAGTTCCTCGTAGGAAAATCTAGTAGGCATTCCTGGTATTTGATCAAGGAACTCCTCCTCATCTTCCTCGAGCCCTTTTCTCCTTCTGAAAATATAGGCAAAGCAAGTTAAAACCATGAGAAGCAAACCAAATGAAGCTCCGATGGTGGATCCTACAATTGCTGAGACACGCTTTGATTTCTTCTCTGAAGAGACAAGTGATGGAGAGGCTTGTAAGTTAAAAGAGCTCTGCACCTTGATGAAAAGAGTGGTCTTATTGGGTGCTCCATAATCGTATGTGAGCGAAAACACATCATTCAACAATGCGCAGTGACCCATTGTGTTATTAGGACCACTAAATTGAAATTGAGCTGCTTTGCAAGAACAATTGCTTAAGCAAGACGTTTTGCAATTCTCCAAATCTGTTTTGTTGGTACCATATTGCAAATAGAGGGGAATATAAGCTATGTACTTAAGCTCCATCAAAATATGATATTGGGAATGTTCACAAGAGATAGGTGTTATAAGGACACACCCCTGGTTTGGCTGCCTGTAATTTATTTGCTGGAGAAAGTTAGTCTGATCAACCGCGGTTTGAGGACAAGTGCACTGCCCATTTGCACAAACAGAGTAATTCCCACACACGGTTGGATACCCACACTCACCAATGTAGTCTGTCAATAGATCAGCCTCCTCTAACCAAGATCCTCTCCAGTGATACACCCTTAAATGCCCATCATTCCCAAACCTCATGAATCTAGTATTTGAAAATGCAAAATTTAAGATTAATGTCCCGTTGAAAATAATTATTTTCGAATCAAAGATTAGTCCAGGAAACGGGGAACCATTATCCCCACCAAGTCTTGAGACATAGAGTTGACGTGGATTTGACTTAATGTATGCTAAAAAGCCAAATAGTTGAACTTCAAATGTGAACAAACCTTCACTCCAATTTGTTGCTGATACACTGGATCTCAGCATTTGTCCAGCATTTGTCATTTGTCCAGGAACCAAAGTGTCTGTAGGATGATCAAAAGACTGCCAAATGATGTCGTTACTTTTGTCAAAGAGAACAATATTTCCCAGTACTGTCAATTTGAATCCCGTAACAACCTTTCCTCTTGTGCTTGTGGTTGTACTCCAAATCAAAGTGCCATCTGAGTCCATCAAGAATAAACCTCCATCTTGCCTAAGTTGCAAGGTTGCATTAGCTCTAACTGGATTATTCCGATTTGCTGACCAAACTAATCTCGCGTAATATAGATAAGAATTGTTGTTACTGATCTTTGGGGATAAAAGGACGCCAAAAACGCAAGCAGTACCATTGTAATCACATAAGAAACCACAGACAAACAGAGTCTCGTTCCTTTCTCTCGATAGGATGGGTGTCAGTGTGGCTCCATCTGTGGAATTCACTACATAGGAGCGGGCGCGGCTATTGATCCAGGAAATGGAGGAATTGGTGATAAATGTTTCAGGAGGTTGACAACTAATTAGATGCTGTGAAGAAATGAAGAGGAGACTGGCCATGAAAAGAATGGCACTATAATTAAGCACCATTGTACTATTTTTTTCAGAAAGAAGGCTCTGTTTGATTGATCAGTATCAATCTTAAAATTCATCCTTTTATTCAAGTAGTTTTTTCTTCGGCAGATTGTGGTTTCAATTTCTCAGAATTCGATTGGTTTCAATTTCACTATTTGCAGCCACAACTAAATTCATACCATCAGTTTTTTTTTGTCCTGTTGTTAGTGTAGAGTTAAAGGAAGAAAAGTATAACAAAATTCTAACATTTGTGTGTATTTGTCAATCCTTGTCCAGTCAACTTGGAGAGGGACCTTGTCTTACTAATTTAAAAAAAATTTAACCTCTTTTCCAGCATCTTAATACTGTCAAACCCCAATAAAGGTGACAGCAATAGCATTTTACTTGAATAAAAATAAGAAAATAACATCGAAGCGAGAAATATGTGAAATTCAAGAATAAAATCATTAAAATTAAAAAAGGGAAAAGGGTCTAATATACCTCTTAACTTTCAAATTTAGAGCAATTTAGAGCTGAAGCGGCTCACATCACTTCAGCTCTAAATTCGATACCTAGTGGCGAATCTATGCTTTGATAATTAAGGAAAGGGGTCTCCTCTTTTAACCTCATTATCTTTGGGAAAATGCACAAGTACCCCCCAAACCTATGCCTGAAATTCTAGAGACACACTTATACTATACTAAGGTCCTATTAACCCCCTGAACTTATTTTATAGATAATTTTCTACCCATTTTCGGCCTACGTGGCACTTTCAACCAGATAGCTTGAAAAAATGGTCAACACGCATTGGCCCCAAAAGATAGTGCCACGTAGGCCGAAAATGGGTAGAAAATTATCTATAAAATAAGTTCAGGGGGTTAATAGGACCTTAGTATAGTATAAGTGTATCTCTGGAATTTCGGGCATAGGTTGGGGGGTACTTATGCATTTTCTCTCTGATCTTTATTTAAAATTGGCCTAACCCATCGTGGCCCCATAAAGTTGACATTAACTTTCACTTAGACACCTCAACTAGACTTTGTTCATTTTAGACACCTTATGTCATGTTTTGGTGTGTCATTTCGACTTTTTTTTTAATAATGAGCCAAATGTGTAAGGTGTGTGTAACACACTTGCTGATGACATGTCAACATGATGAATTAAACAAGGGAAAATGCATAAGTACCCCCCAACCTATGCCCGAAATTGTCAGAGATACACTTATACTATACTAAGGTTCTATTACCACTACAAGAAAAGTGTGAATTACATGGGGATTTTCCTGGGGATTTATATGAAAATTCGTAGGAAACTTATTTTCCTGCAAATTTTCATACTAATTCCTAGGAAAATCCCCATGTAATTCACACTTTTCTTGTAGTGGTAATAGAACCTTAGTATAGTATACGAAATTCCAGAGACACACTTATACTATACTAAGGTCCTATTACCCCCCTGAAGTTATTTTATAAATAATTTTCTACCCCTTTTCGACCTACGTGGCACTATCAACCAGATAACTTGAAAAAATTGTCAACACGCACTGGGCCCAGAAAATAGTGCCACATAGGCCGAAAAGGGGTAGAAAATTATTTATAAAATAACTTCAGGGGGGTAATAGGACCTTAGTATAGTATAAGTGTGTCTTTGAGATTTCGAGCATAGGTTGAGGGTACTTATGCATTTTCCCATTAAACAAAGACATGTGGCATACATATTGAAAATAATTTTTAAATGATGAATTTTGAGTAGAAAAAAGAGGCCAATGACTTAATGACACGTGACAATTTTTATACAAATATTTTTTTTAAACAACCTATCCTATGTTGTCTTCTCCACCACCCCCACCCCCGATCCTTAACCCCTCTCCCATCAGATTGTCTTCTCCACAATCCACAACCCCCTACCCCTCCCACAGTCAAATCATCTTCTCCACCACCTCCCACCCCCCGAACCCCAATCCTGATTGTCTTTCTCCAAAATACTTTCATAATAATTTAACTATTTGAAAAAAAATATTTTACAAAAGCACAATCAAAAACTAATTCGTCTTACTTATAACTTCAAATAAAATTAAATTCTTCAAATCCAAAACAAAGACTTCCATATTAAAAGAATTTCCTAGAACTTCTTTTAAAAAAATATGTTGATTTTTTTCAAAACATTTGGAGGAGGAAGAATTGCAACAAAATAAGAAAAGTTGTTTAAGCTTGAAATCTCTTGGTGTTGTCGCACCATCGGATCTATTTCTCCATGGAAAGAGTTTAAGCTTTAGAAAATAGTGGCTAAAGATGGGGAAGAAGAAGAAAAATATAAGATAAAAATAGGCTAAATAAGCTCTCCACGCGCTGGTAAGGAGTGTATCACACTCACTATGTCATGTCAGCAAAAAATATCAAAATGACACAGCGGGTCATGACATGAGGTGTCTAAAATGAACAAAGTCTAGTTGGAGTGTCTAAGTAAAAATTAGTGTCTACTTTAGTGGGCCACCGATGGGTTAGGCCTTTAAAATTTATCAACTTATTACTTATATTAGGGAAAATGCATAAGTACCCCACAGCCTATGCCCAAAATCCCTGAGACACACCTAACCTTTAATAAGGTCCTATTACCCCTCCCCTATTTTTTTAATTAATTTTCTACCCCTTTTCGGCATACGTGGCATTATCCTTGAAAAAATTGTCAACACGAGCTGGTCCCACAAGATAGTGCCACGTAGGCTGAAAAGGGGTAGAAAATTATATATAAAATAAGTTCGGGGGAAGGGGGGGTAAATAGGACCTTAGTAAAAGTTAGGTGTGTCTCAGGGATTTTGGGCATAGGTTGGGAGGTACTTATGCATTTTCCCCTTATATTATGTTAACCATTCATATAATAATGACATCAGTGAATATTTTTTCAATGTTGAATTGATAAAATCATATTTAAAACTAATAATTGAATATTTTTTCAAAGAAAGCATTTATAAAAATATTAGGGAGAAGGCACAAGTACCTCCTAGATTATGACCAAAATCTCAGAGACACACCTTAACTAAACTAAGGTCCTATTACCCCCCCCCCACCCCACCCCTGAACTCATTTTATATATAATATTGTACACCTTTTGGTTTATGTGGCACACTTCGTGACTCCACGCAGTTGAGGTGCGTGAGGTATATTTGGATACCATGCAAGCCAAAAATTAAGGTGTACAAAATTACAAAAAAAATGAGTTCAGGGGGGTAATAGGACCTTAGTTTAGTTAAGGTGTGTCTCTGAGATTTCAGTCATAGTCTAGGGAGGTACTTCTACCTTTTCCCAAAATATTAAGTGATAATTTGCATTTGAATAGTGCAAGAAAAATATATTTCAAATAAATACATAGGAAGTTTGTTTAGATTTTAGGCTTCCAATTGAAATTTCATTTTAGGCCTCCGATTACGTTGAGCCACCTAACCATTCCAATAGAGCCCACTCAGGTGGAACTAGACCTTCAAAAAGGAGGCAATCCATTCAGCTGTTCAAAATGAAATGGCTCATGGTACTCAATAAGTAAATTAGACTGGGAACAAAACTAACCTTTCTGTAGTAGACTGAAATAGTTTCAATATAATAAGGAATTATGATAAACACAAAATGCAAAATGGTCAACAAGAATGATCTGAGGTTTAATATCCAAATGAATAATCCTTTTATTTGGCAACAAATTAATCATAATCCTTTTTTTTGCAATAAAATCATCATAATCCTTGAAAGCAATTAAATGTGTCAGCATCATTATTCACCGTTGATTTGCTCTTTCATCCAACGGCGTATAAGTTCAATCCTCATGATTGTCTCTCATTGGCTGGGTTATAACTCCTGTGGGCTATAAATATCTCCACCGCTGATTTTCTCTTTCATCCAACGGCGTATAAGTTCAATCCTCGTGATTATCTCTCATTGGCAGGGTTATAACTCCTGTGGGCTATAAATATCTCCACCGTTGATTTTCTCTTTCAACGGCGTATAAGTTCAATCCTCGTGATTGTCTCTCATTGGTTGGGTTATAACTCATGTGGGCTATAAATATCTCCATTGTTGATTTTCTCTTTCATCCAACGGCGTATAAATTCAATCCTCGTGATTGTCTCTCATTGGCTAGGTTATAACTCCTGTGGGCTATAAATATCTCCACCGTTGATTTTCTCTTTCATCCAACGGCGTATAAGTTCAATCCTTGTGATTGTCTCTCATTGGTTGGGTTATAACTCGGGTGGGCTATAAATATCAAAGTTGGATTGCCTTAGGAACTCACATACACACAATAATTCACTTTTCTCTCGTTTCCATAGATCAAAAAGCAAACCCTTTTTTTTTTTGCAGTAGAGGAAAAATAACAAATGAGCGGTAAAGGAAAAACCCTTGGTTCCATTGCTGCAAAAAGGTCTCGTTCCCGAGCAGCAAACCCGATCTCCAATCCCAATCGGTTGTATCGCCTGATTCCTAAAAGCCAGAAAGTATGCTAAATGTGTTGTGTCGAAGCTCTGGTCTTCCTTGATGTTGTGCTTGAAGCCTTGAGCACCAGGTGAATTTCACTACTATTTTATTTTTTTGATATCTCATGTTTCTGAATTTTACATATCTGGATTGTTTGTAGGTGCTTGAATTGGCTGGAAACGCGGCAGAGGATAACAAGAAGACGAGGATCATTCCAAGGCACATTCAGTTGGCTGAATCAGCCAACTGAATGCGCCTTGGAATGATACTCGTCTTTTTGTTACCCCTCGCCGTATTTCCAGCCAATTCAAGCACCTACAAACAATCACAACTATGTAAAATTTAGATACTTGAGATATCAAAAAAGAAATATTAACTAAATTCACTTCAGCTGCAAGGTACTCGAGCATAGCAGCAAGGAAGACCAGAGCATTGGCACCGACATGTTTGACATACTTTTCGACTTTGAGGAACTGGGCGATATAACCAACTGGGAATTCGAGACGGGCTTTGTTGTTGCGGGAATGAGACTTTTTTTTTGTAGAAACGAAACCAAAGGTTTTTCCTTTGCCTGTCATTTTATTTTTTCTCTACTCCAAAAAAATTGCTTTTTGATCGATGGAAATGAGAGAAAAGTGAGTTGTTGTGTGGATATGAGTTCTATGGCAATCCCACTTTGATATGTTATAGCTCGAGTTATAACACATCCAATGAGAAGAAAATCACAAGGATTGAACTTATACTCAATTGGATGAAAGAGCAAATCAACGGTGGATAATGATGCTGACACATTTAACCGCTTTAAGGATTATGATGAGTTTGTAGCCAATAAAAAAAAGAATTATGATTAATGTGTTGCCCAAGAAAAAAGGATTATGAGAAGTTTGTAGCCAAAAAGAAGGGGATTATGATAATAATCTTTTTCTTTGGCAAACAAACTCATCATAATCCTTTTTTTTTTGGAAAGAAATTAAACATGTATAATCTTCCTTTTAGCAACAAAGTCATCATAATCCTTGAAAGCAGTTAAATGTGTCAGCATCATTATCCACCGTTGATATGCTCTATCATCTAACGACGTATAAGTCCAATCCTCGTGATTGTCTTCTCATTGGCTGGGTTACAACTTCTGTGGGGATATAAAATATCAAAGTCAGATTGCCTTAGGAACTCACAAACACACAACAATTCACATCTCTCTCGTTTCCATCGATCAAAAAGCAAAACTTCTCATTGTAATTCCCACACACGGTTGGATACCCGCAGTCTCCAATAGAGTCTGTCAATAGATCATCCCTTGTCCAAGATGATCCTTCCCAGTGATACAACCCTTAAGTGTCCATCAGCCTCAAATTTTATGAATCTACCTGGTTCTTTACTTTTGAATAATATTCCTTTGGTGTAGAGAATAGCAGAAGAAAAGTATAATCGAGAAACCTTCTGCTGGCCCAAGATCGTTAACTAAGATCAAAAGATTCAATTAAGAAAAGGAAGTAGGAGAATGTGTATTTTGAATAAGAAAACTTTGTTATGTTCTTTAATTGCTTTCAATTTAGGTTGAATACAAATGACAATGATCATCCCTATTTATACTTGTGTAGGGATGATTCTAGAAATTATTCTAGATACATTTTCAAGAAAAATCTAAATAATCTTATCTTCTAAATATCTAACAAGAATCTAGACTATTCTATACTTTACTATAAATATCTAATTATCTACAACATCTACACATTTCTTAGATACTACACTAGGCTTTTCTAGATAAATCTCGAAGAACCATTGGACTATTTTCAGCTATTATGCAATTAAAATGCAATTATCTCGAAGAACAAAAAGATTTGTTATACCTAATACCTTCAGTTTGATTAGTATCTGTCTTAGTTCGACCCTCTCCAATCAACGTGAAGAGGGGCCTCATGGAAATTTCTCCAATATATTAAGTAACTATTATCTTACAAATTTTGTTGACTTCTACACTCTTTTCCAACACCTCAATATTGACTAGAGATGGCAAACATACGACTCAATGGAACTGATGGTCTAAAATCAAAATGCAGTTTCAAATCATATATCATATATCGCATATCATATCATATCATATTATATTATAAGTGGGAAGAATTCAAGTCAAAAGTTGAATTACGGTTTTACCCTCCTATAAATTAAAATGTTATAATAAGTTTAATTAAAATAGTAATGACTTTTGAATTTTCTTAGATTAATTCCTATATATATAAATATTGTTATTATTATATCTGATTAATTAAACATTAAATAGTAATTATATTAATATTATTATTATTATTATTATTATAATAATAAAAGTGGGTAAGTATATTTTTACTCTTATAAACTAAAAAATTATAAATATAGTTTGGCACATCATTAATTCATTTATACCCAAAAACTTTTCTCATCATTATCATTTCATTAAAAACTAATTAACGGCTCTAGATCTCTTTGCTTCAACTTCATTCCATTTATTTGTTTTAAAAAAAGAATTACTAACCGTGCAATTCTAATTTTACTCGAAATTTAGTTTCGAAAATCTATATATAACTATATAGTTGGGAAATGAAAATGGTGATTTCACACCTCCAAAGCTCAGCATCTATATATATGTTCTTCTTTTTTTTTTCCAGATTTTTTTAACTTTCATCCGTATTTCAATAAAATTTCAATTTTCAAAATGATTTTCCTAATCAAAATGATTACAATATGATTTATGAGTCTTAAATAAGGGAAGAGGAGGAGATTTTGGAATTGAATTACATCTTGCCCTATATACAATAATTATATCTTAAATAATGAGAGGAAGAGGTTCAATTTAATTTGATAGAGTAGACAACTTTAATGACTCAAAGAAGAAAAGACAAAATAAAGTTGGTAAGGAAGCTTAGCATTGAATAAGTTAAAAACGGCTTCTCTGGTAAATCCTCCCTGGCCTCCTCCTCATTTTTCTTCACAAATTCAATGAGATCTCTTTGTATCATTTTGCCAACCGTTACTAGAAGTACATATACCATTATAAGTATAAATTATATCTAATTTGCTATTTATTTTTGTCCTTTCCAATTCTCTACTTGACCACTCAACTTTTAATCTAATTGGTCTCTGAGTTCATTCCAATTACATTATGGTAGTTTTTAAATCTTTTTCCATCTTTAGAGAATTCCGTATCACATATTGAAATTAAATTGGAGTAATTATCAACGATGACGATGATATTATAGTTCTCTTTCTATTTAATTCCACGAGTTGATGGAGATATTTGGTAAGTTCTTATTTAATAGATTCATTATTACTTTATAGTTCGTCTACGATTTTCGCTTGAAGGTTATTTTTATTGTTGCAATGATAATAGTGTGTTACAAGCATTTTTCTATTCTCTGTTATTTTTCTATAGAGTAGAAAATGTGGTCAAAAAGTTCTTAATTGCATTAACATTTACACATATCATTTACATATATTATACAATACTTTATAAAAGTCGACACCAAAGTGGCAAAGTGTTAAATCACTTCCATCATTTTATCAATTTTCTCATCTTCTCTCTGTCAATTCTCAACGACAACTACAAGGCTCGGGTTATTTTTCCCCATATTTTCTGCTAATTCCCTACCATTTTGAAACTTATACTTAGTGAGATTACGAATAATATAATGGTTAATTACTTTTTCCCTTTATAGTAGATTGCTTTACTACTCTAATATAACGTGAATTGCTTTATTTGTACTTTATTATTAATATTTAATAATAGTTGGCTTAATATTATATTCAACATGTTACTTTGTGATTTAAGGATGTTTGTGCATGTCTCTTATAACTTTTATGATTTTGAATATCACAATAATTCTCTTTCTTTTTAAATTTAAAAACATGTAATCTTTTTTGCTTTCGTAAACTACACGAAATCAAATGAAAGAGAGAATTCAAACATGTACTTTGGTTATACTTCTCTTATCCTATTTTATGGGTTGTAGTAGGAATAACTATTAAAAGATGCCATTCAAACAAGAATGTTACAACTTAACATGGCTCACACGTGCAGCGCACGTATCCATGACTAGTATCATATATATATATATATAAAAGAGAACCTTAGGCCCGCCTATGTGGCGCCACCACAAACCAGAATTCCTTTTTTATATATATTTACAAAAATATCATTCCCCTTTCATGAAAAGATGTGAAATTTATGAAAAGTTGTGACTTTTATGAAAAGTTGCGACTTTAATTAAGAGTTGCACCTTTTATGAAAAGTTGTGACTTTTATGAAAAGTTGCGACTTTAATTAAGAGTTGCACCTTTTATGAAAAGTTGTGACTTTTATGAAAAGTTGCGACTTTAATTAAGAGTTGCACCTTTTATGAAAAGTTGTGACTTTTATGAAAAGTTGCGACTTTAATTAAGAGTTGCACCTTTTATGAAAAGTTGTGACTTTTATGAAAAGTTGCGACTTTAATTAAGAGTTGCACCTTTTATGAAAAGTTGTGACTTTTATGAAAAGTTGCGACTTTAATTAAGAGTTGCACCTTTTATGAAAAGTTGTGACTTTTATGAAAAGTTGCGACTTTAATTAAGAGTTGCACCTTTTATGAAAAGTTGTGACTTTTATGAAAAGTTGCGACTTTAATTAAGAGTTGCACCTTTTATGAAAAGTTGTGACTTTTATGAAAAGTTGCGACTTTTATGAAAGGTTGTGATCTTTCCGAAGGGTTGCAACTTTTCCAAATAGTTATAACCTTTCCGATAAGGCACAATAAACATTTGTTCACACTACCCTTTATTGTCTATAAGTAGAGGGATTTCCTCTCATTTTAAAACAACGAAAATTCTGGACCTCTTCTTCTTCTTCTTCTTCACAATTAAATATTTGTGTATTTTGCTCCTGTTGAGTGACTCACTGACACCATTGCTTATGTTACAGATCCTGATATGTATTCTTACCGTCATTAAGTTATGCTTCTGTTATTAAGGATAAATGATAAGATATAATAATTTTTATTTTCCTTTACATTATTAATGATTGATAGATTTAAATATTATTTTATAAATTTCATGATATCAAATTTCCGCGCGAAGCGCGAATAATTTTACTGGTTATTTAATAAACAAAAAACATGTTTAGATATGTCTAGCTAGATATGCCCTTCATTGATAGTTTAGCTTAAATATATTTTTATCGTTCTATAGTTAGTCCAAATATGCCCTCCAATAATTTAAGGGCATATTTGAACCAATTGAGTGACAAGGGCGTATATAGGTTAAACTATTAACTAAGGACATATTTGAATATTTTACTTCACTCTATCTAATAAATGCTAACTACAACTAACAATCGGGGAAAGCTGTCCAAGTAACCGACCCCTTCACAATAACTAGTTCATATATTACAATTTTTGCATTATTAATTATACATTATTACTAATTTCCATATTACAATCTCATCATTACTAATATTTATATACATCAATAATCTTGTATCAAGTTAAATACATATCCAAATATAAATTTAATTCCGAATATGTATTGATGAATATCTAGTATATAGAAGATTTGTTTTTTAATATATAATAATCCTCTTTGCCGGCCTTTATAATTAGTTTTTCTTTCTTTTTTCTTGCCAGCCTGTATATTATTAGAATTCGTCCCCTATTGGTCCATTTGTTGGCTATTAAGTTATATTATTATTCAGAAATAATATTCTCAACTAAAAACTAGAATTCTTTTTGGAAATAAATAACAATAATATATTGAGTGAAATTTTATAAAATGAATCTGGAAAAAATAAAGTATTGTATGTAGACTTTACAGCTATCTATAGAGGTAATGAGACTGTTTCTAAAAAATCATCTACTTAAATAGCATTAGCAATAAGAGGAACAAGTTATATTTTTGCAAAATATCAGATCAATACTAAATCAAAACATAATAATAATAATACTAATAATAATAATTAAATTGCGTGCTAACCTCTTTAAATTAGTTTCCTTTTTAAAAATTAAAAATTAAAATTTCGAGAATAAGGTTCATTATTGACCATTTCAGAAGATAGTGTCTACAAATAAAACAAAATTCCGGTTCTAGTGGTCACATCCCCTTTTTGTCCTAAATAGCTATACCTATTAAAATTTTTATTTTATATTTAATGAAATAATTTGTAATTATAAATATAATACTTATTTTAAATTATACATTTTAATTTTTAAAAAAAATTAATGACAAGGGAAACCCGCAGTCGCTATCCTTTGATCAAACGGTACTATCTAAATTTAAACGTAATGAATACGCATGTGTAATGGAATGAGAATATTCATCCCAAGTGCAAAAATTATACTTCATTTGTTTCACTTATGTGTCTTATTTACTTTTTAGTTTGTTATATAAGATAGTCACAAGATCCAAGAATTTTTCTTTTATATTACACATTTTTTTGTTTAAGGTAACAAGATAATTAAGAAGTTTTTCTTATTTTTCTTAAAATTTTGTATTTAATATATATATATAGGGTCAGAGGTGATCTATGTATATTCCATTCCAAAACAAAATAGTTAACCATAGAGATGGAAATAATACTTACCTCAATTGCAATATCAATTTGTGCAATTTTTCTTGGGATTTGTGCATGGAGATTCTTGAATTGGTTATGGTTAAAACCAAAGAAATTAGAGAAATATCTAAGGCAACAAGGTCTAAATGGAAACTCATACATACATAGATAAGAGACTCAAAACTAACTGACTGACTGTCTATTGAAGCCTCTAATATACTGAGATGGATGAGGGGACAGACCCCGCAACATCCTACTAGAACAAAACTAAGTACACAAAATAATTGAGTCCTCCGGAATGCAAGGAGGCTCACCACAGACTCTGGAGTGCTCAGCTGGATCAACGACGTGCAGGATGCTGATCCGGGGTACCTGTATCTGCATCATAAGACGATGCAGGCCAACTGGCATCAGTACATGGCATGTACGAGTATGCGAGCTGGAAATACTAAACCACAACTTAAGATTTAAGGGAGCACAAGAGAACACTTACCTTGACTTTGAACGACTCATGAATAACCGAACTCAATGTAAAGCAATAAGACACATGCAATACATATAAAGCTTGTAAACAATGTAAACAACTTAGTTTGTGAAGGATAAAACGACAACAAACTCAACTTTACTTATATGGAAGAAATATAGCTTTTGTGGGAGGTTCTTTAACCGACAACCACCACTACGAGCCTTAGTGATGATACAACGTTTTACCTTACGTTGCCAAAGGACCATCCTATACCTTGCCATCGATATAGGACCTTACTTTTGCTTAGTGGATCCACTAGCCTAATCTTACGTGATCATCTAAAAAGAATGATACGTCAAGTCCCATGTTGGCGCATGGTTCTTATGGAGAGTTGAGTTTAATATGAACTCGCGTCTCCAAATCGGTGCTCGATACTACTCCCAAAATGCTTTTGACTCATAAGTGTTTTAAACACATCTTTCTTTAAATGAGATAATTACTCAAAATCTAGCCCAAAGGCTCACTTGGAAACGATGTTCCTTTTCTTGAAAACTAGCCCTAAGGCTCTTTTGGAAAACATGATTCCTTTCTTACTTAAATGTAAAAACATTTAGAAACTTCTTTGGGAAGTACATAGTTCCCTATTAACTTTGGAGAAATGGACTCAACTCATTACTCCTTACTTTGCTTGAACTCTTTACTTTTGACTTGACTTGAAACTCTTAACTTAACTTAAGACTTGATACTCTTAACTCGACTTGAGACTTGAAACGACGTTAAGACGTTCAATAACGACTCTTTGAAAAGCTTTAACGACTTGCCTTGACTTGCTTAACTTCTAAGCTTGGAGCTAACTTCACTTGACTTGGAATCTAATTTTCTTGAATTGAATTATGGATTCAAGGACTTGATTGGTGTTTGGAAGGACCTCATGATGTTTAGGAATGATTTAGAAATGATTTGGGATAGCCAAACTTAAGAAAATCTCCGAATGATTTGGGAATGATTTGGGACAGCCAAACTTAAGAAAATCTCCGAACATAATTTCTGAAAACAGTGGAGTCCGCGTCCTGTCCGCGGCGCGGAGAAGATTTTTGTTCTCAGAGGGAACAAGTCCGCGACGCGGACGTGCTCCTCGCAAGCTGCCCGACTTTCTCCTTCACGTCTCCAACTCTAAATCCTCTAACCTCAAAGGTTCCAGCCCCAATTCACTTAGAAACATGAAATCCCTCAATATTCAATAGATTTCAACTCAAAAACACAATCCAATCATGTCCCAAACCAACAAGAACTTCTACACAACCCAACTACAATTTCAACAACATTAACAACACAACACAACTAACAACTTTAACAACAAAGCCAATCCTTTCTTGATAAGAAAAAGGGGCAAGGTGTGTGGGGGAAAGGATCACCCAACACTAAAAGCTCACATACCTTGGTAGGGATCACCCCCGACGAAAAATCCACGATGATCTTGACGGAACTTGCTTGATCTTCCTCTTTCTTCCCTTCTTCTTCTCCTTCTCCTTCTTCTCTTCTTCCTCTCTTCTTCACTCTCAAAGCCCTAGCCTTCACTCTCTTAAAATGGATAAATGATCCAAATATCAGCCTAACACAACAATATATCTTCAAAAGAAATAGCTAGGGAAAAGACCAAAATGCCCTTAATGATTCCCGGACGGAATTCCTTGTCAACTGCCCAACTTTCAAAGGGCATATCTCACTCATACGAACTCCGAATCGAGCAAACTCAGTGGCGTTGGAAATATCGTTCCACGAACTTTGCAACCATAACTGGAATTCCACCTAACTCATCCTGAGCTAGAATTTATGGCTGTTCAAAGTTGGCCAAAAATTCACATTTTCCATACTTAGCCAAAATTTCCAAAACTTTAAAATTCTCTCCAAAAAATGAAAATTTCTAATTCTAAGCCTCTTCAATTATTTCGTATTGCCGGATGTTACACAAATTATTTTTTGGAGACTTGAAAGAAGGTTATATGATATCTAAAGAAGCAAAGTCTAAACCAATGAACTTCTCTCATGATATTACACAAAGAGTTTCTCCTCTCCTCCATAAAACCTTCACCAAATATGGTAAGTATAACTCAAAATTTGTCAATTTCGATATATTGTCAGATCTCTCTATAACAATAATGTTTTACTATAATAATCAAGTTTCTTTTGGTAACCAGTGTTTCTATTATGTTATGCCGGCAAGAAACATATTCAAACAAACGATACTGTTATAAACTATATACACAACTTATTTTACCATATATTCCATATCATTTGAAAAAATTACAAAAATCTTTATTTTCCTCACTCTCTCTCTTATTCTCGAATACATAACTCTTAAGCGATGATCAAGGCGCAAGCATCGGGACATGTGTGTTTGTGTATCAACAAAGGTAATGTATATTGGGAAAGGTGCGTCTTGTATCAACAAAGGTAATGTATCGAGACATGATGCATCGGGACGTTGAGTGATGTATCCGAAATCCTTAAATTTTAAGAAATTTTTGTAATTTGAAAAAGAGTATGGATATGATGTAATTAGCTCTTAACACTATAAAATTTGTGTAATTTTTTTTTTAGACAAAAAGCCAAATATTTTTAAAAAATTTCATATTATTAATTTTATTTATTATGAATTATTATTTGTAGTTATTTTTAAATAGTTTAACACTAATTATTTCAGGTAAAATTGCCTTTACATGGTTTGGACCCAGACCAGTTGTGTTAATCAATGATGCTGAAATGGTGAAGGATATTTTCTCAAAACCTTACATTTTTGTGAAGCCAGAGAATTATCACATAATTAAGCTACTAATTAAAGGATTAGCAACAGCTAACAAGGATATTTGGTCAAGACATCGTAAAATTATCAATCCTGCTTTTCACCTTGAAAAGCTTAAGGTTAGTTAATTTATACACCATCTGTCCTAATTTAAGTGTATTAGTCTGACTAGTTACAGATTTTTCAATTGTATGATATTAAACTAAAGATGTGTGTAGTCTTTTTAAATTGTGTAATATTAAACTTGCCATGTTTATTAGTGTTGAAATTGAAAAACTAAGTAAGTTTTGGACCGGATTTGGATGGGTTAAAGAAAAGGATATTTACAAAATTAAATAAATTAAAAAATATATTATAATGGAAAAATAGCAAAATTATATTTTTTATATTGATGATAATTAGGTTAAAAAGAAAATTTCCAAAGAAAATTAAAATAAAGAAAGACAAGTATAATATGATAAACCACAAAGAAATTAATTATGAAATCACACTTGAAGAGAGGTTTATGTAGCACTATCCTTTTAGTTTTTTTTAGCTATAATAATTTTATGAGAAAATTAGTTTAACCTGAGTGACTTTAATGATACAAAATAAACATAAATGACTTTAGTAGATAATTTGTTATAATCGAGTGACTACACATATTATTCGTTCAATATTGTGTGATTATCTCATCTAAAAATGTAAGTCGTTAAATGAAATTAAATATATTATATAAGCATAATTCATAAATGTGCCCTTTAACTTGGCTCAACTGATATCTATGCCCTCCAACTTTGGATGTACACAAGTAGACACTTCAACTATATATCCAAAAGTTAAACAAGTAGACACATGTGTCCTATGTGACATAATACATGTTGGAGCCATGTAGGACGTAGAACAACCACGTAGGATGTCAAATAGGACGTGTGTGTCTACTTGTTTAACTTTTGGATAATTTAAGTGTCTACTTGTGCACACCTAAAGTTGCAGGGCACAAATGTCAGTTGAGGCCAAGTTAAAAGGCATATTCTTTTATATATTTTGTTATATCTTCAAATATGAATAAAACTCTCAATTGGATGCACCTATGTTTATTTAATTATCACTGACAAAGTTTTATTTATTTAATATTCATAGATTATAGTACCAATATTTTACTCATGTTGTTATGACATGGTGAGCAAATGGGAGAAAATTGTCACAGAAAATGGATCATATGAGTTGGATTTATGGCCAAATCTTGAAATTTTGACTTCAAATGCACTTTCAAAAGCTGCATTTGGATCAAATTATGAAGAAGGTAAAAAATTATTTGATCTTCAAATGGAACTCAGTGAGCTAGTTATGAAATCATTTCCCCTTCCAGGAGCAAGGTAAAATTACCACTACATACATAGATTGTGTAATATATAATTTACGAGGTTAAATTCATGTATAATCATTGAACTTTATTCACTGTAACAGTAAAATTATAAAATTACTTCCTTCATTCCATATTAAGTTAATTTTTGTAGGTGGTTTTCTACACCCTTTTAAGAAAAAGTAGATTAAGTACATAAATTAGAATCTAGTTTTCCATTTTTACCCTTATTAATTATTATCAAATTTATGATTAAAATAACTAAATATTAATTAATCACTAATTCCAATACTAACTAATGAAGGGTAAAATTGGAAGAACACTCTAAAAGTAGTCTTGAAAATTGAACAATTAAGTTAATTTGAAAAATAGAAAATGCCTCAAAAATTAACTTAATATGAAATGGAGAGAGTATTTTGAAGTAACTTAACTTTGTATACTAGTATAACAATAAAGTCACCTAACTTTACACACTATATCAATAAATTAATTTTGTTACTTAATGTGACAAAAGAAACTTATAATATATAGAGGCAAAATTTCACTATTTTGATAATGTGACAAATTAATTTTGAAACTTCACAAAAATAGTAAAAGAAGTTCAATGACTATACGTGAAATTAGTTGTCCTTTATGTCGATTGATAAGTTTATTTTTAACTTTACTATAGTCTTTTACCGACTAAAACAAATCGAAGGGTGAAGGAGATTGCTAAAGAAGTGAGAAGTTCAATCGAAGGTATTATTACTAAAAGGTTGAAGGCAATGGAACGAGAAAATGCTGGAATTAGTTATGATGATTTACTTGGAGTATTATTAGAATCGAATTCGAGGCAAATTAAAGAAGGTGTAAACAAGAATTTGGGGATGAGTATAGAGGAAGTCATTGAAGAATGTGAATTTTTTTATTTTGCTGGGCATGAATCTACTTCAGTTCTGATAATGTGGGCATTAATTTTATTGTCTAAGCATTTGGACGGGCAAGAACGTGCTAGACAAGAGATTTTACAAGTTCTTGGTGGCAAAAAACCAGACTTTGATGATTTATCGCGATTAAAAATTGTAAGTTTTCCTTCATTAAATTTCGGTGTCAAATTAAGCCCATAATCATATAATTGTCACTCAACTCACCTAGACTTGGGCGGGTTGAACTTAATCTACATTCCATTTGTTCGTCATTTTGAGCATAACTCAAGATAGTTCATATGGGATGTGAGGGTCGCTTAGTTGGTTAAGGCACTCTGAATCCCAATCCCATCCCCCTTCCCC
>NW_006239028.1:1041368-1047278 GCF_000226075.1 Solanum tuberosum | reverse complement strand
GGGAATAAAATTCACAAATAGACACTTTTTAGACATGTAATTGAAAATTTGTTATTGTTGTAAAGTTTCAAATTTCAAAAATCGTATTTTTCAAATAGGATCATCGAGGAGTGATCAATTAGTACTATTTCTTCCGAGTTAGGTTGGTTGTGTTATGATTCATAGACAAATTCACCTTAACTACTCAAATATTGGACGGGTTATAGCACATTCAGTTTACTTTAACCCGTCCAATATATGTAACTCAATCCGCTTATTTGACATGATCTCTTTTTTTCACAGGTCAATATGATTCTTCTTGAGACTCTTAGGCTATATCCACCAGGAGTTACGTTTGCAAGAGTCCTTGGAGAAACAACAAAATTGGGAAATATAACTTTACCTTGTGGAGTTCAAGTCAATATACCTACACTTTTCGTTCATCGTGACCAAGAAATATGGGGAAATAACGCAAATGAATTCAACCCAGAAAGATTTAGTGAAGGTGTTGCAAGTTCAACAAACGGAAAATTTGGTTATTTCCCATTTGGATTTGGTCCTCGAGTTTGCATTGGACAAAACTTTGCTATGTTAGAAGCTAAAGTCGCGCTTGCCATGTTTTTACAACATTTTACATTCGAAATTTCTCCATCTTATGTACATGTTCCTTATCTCGTGGTTACACTCCAAGCTCAGTATGGAGCACAAGTAATACTACGTAAAGTTGTAAAGTCTGAGTAACTTCAACTTGCTTGAAATCGAGGCATAGTAATAGTTATTTTGGAATTTGACCAGTTCGCGTCTCATAATGTATGTGGTCAACCAAATTAATAGCATTCACATGGTGAATTTGGTAATGTAGCTTTAACATTGACTATATAAAAAAGATGAGACAAATCTAGTTGAGAAAAATTCCTTAACATCGATCATTCAACCTAAACAAATTACATGTACTTATTGATAATGTAGACTTATTATCGAACAAAAGTGAAGACCAAAGCTGAAAAATATTACAACTTAATTATGCTATAGCTTACAATCTATGCAATATAAGAGGAGCACCATACTGGGGTTGAATAGTTATTACAGACTGCGGAGCGTGTGTATAAGAAGGAGATAGCTCAAAGGAGAAGTGTTGTAGAATCATAGCCAAAGCCATCTTTGCTTCTATCATCGCGAAGTTTAGCCCAATACAGATCCGAGGTCCTCCGCCAAATGGGAAAAACGTCATTTGACCCTTTGTTGCCTTTGAAACGCCTTCACTAAATCTCTCTGGCTTGAACTCTGTTGCATCTTCGCCCCATATTTCCTTGTCATGATGCAATAAAATTATTGGCAATAAGAGCATCACTCCAGCTGGTAAACTTAGTTCCCCTAGCTTGGTATTGGTTGTAGTTTTTCGACTAGTTGCATCAACTGGTGGATATAGCCTTAACGTCTCGTTCAAAATCATTGTCACCTATGGTTAAAAAGAGTTCAATATTAATTCAACATAGAACATATATGTATGTGTGTGTCAAAGAAGGTAAAATGTTAATAAACTTACAATTTTTAAGCGGTTTAATCCATCAAATTCTAGTTTGCCATCACCGAAAACTTGCAAAACCTCTTCTCTAGCGTGAGCTTGCCAGTCTGGATGCTTACTCAACAAAATCATAGCCCATCCAAGCAATACAGAGGTGGTTTCTTGTCCGGCAAAATAGAACAATTTACACTCCTCGATGATCTCTCGTGTAGTCATACCAAAATCCTTGTTGCCATGTTGTTCAATTTGTTTAAAGTTGGATTCCAACAACATGCCTAATAAGTCATCAGTATTGGCCTCCCCTGCTTTCAATGCCTTCACTCTTTTATCAATTATTCCTCTAATCATTGCTTGAACTTTTTTGTCAATCTCCTTCATCCTTCTATTTTTCTTAGTTGGCAAAAACCTACATTAGTTTAACACACAAAAACATGTATTTCATTGTCAATAATCACTATTTTCCAAGGTCAAAAAAATTGCAAAAATCAGTCATTCACAACCAGTGGTGAAGGATTCCTCGAAAAGTTAAGGATTAGTAATCCTTTTTAGACTTCTTCTCTTGATACTATTTGGACATAGATATGGGAAAGAAAGGTTATATCGTAAGGAATTTCTACTATATCAGTGTATGTTAACGTGTTATAACAAGCATTACAAAAAATGAGTTCAAGGGGTAATATGACCTTAGTTTAGTTAAAGTGTGTTTCTGGGATTTCAATCATAGTTTGGGGGTACTTGTGCCTTATCCCAAAAATAAACAAGAATTAGCAACGGACAACTTCTACTCTAAACAACGAAAAATTGTCGCTAATCCTATTTAATGACTGATTAGCAAAGAAATATGTTATCTATGGGCTAATTAGCGATGGATTAGCAACAAACTTCAAACTAAATTCCTGAGTTTTCGTAGTGAGGTAACTTATAACCTAAGAGATATTTATGCTGTCATTGTACATAACTTAAATTCGGGGAAAAAAAGGTTTAATTTTATTACCTTGATCCTGGAATATATAAGGTACGAGTAGCTTCAATGACATGCTGGGCTAGTTCTTTTTGAAGCTCAAATATCTTTCGACCTTCTTCATAATTGCTTCCAAAGGCTGTTCTAGAAATCACATCACTAGTCAATCTTTGAAGGTAAGGCCATATATCGATTTCGCAAGATGTTCCTTTCGTTGAGATTGACTCCTCCCATTGGCTCACCATTTCAGTGCAACTCAAATGAACTGCTGGAACCATACTCTACACATTTGTAAACCACACATTAGTGCAAGTCATGGAAAGGAACAAAAAATGAAAAAAAAACCAGAATGAAAGCAGAGTTGATCATATCATATGATGAATTTGTGATAATCAATACAAGTGGAAAGAAACTTCTTTTGTTGAATTATGTGTGACTATCTTATTTAAAAGTATAAACAGTTAAAACTTCAAACATATCTTCAACTTTCACATGTAAGCCATACATATAGACGAAAGTAGAGGAGCCAGGATTTTCACAAAGGGGATTGGAAACAACATACTTATTGTATAAGCTAAGTGTGGGAAGCCCCTTAGTTGAAAGTTTAAGAAAGAATGACAGACTTGAAATTTATGGTATAAAACAAACCTTAAGCATTTGCGTGACTATAAATTATTTTACTAATGACAAAAGAGAAAATTCAAAGTTAAATTCTTTCTAACAATAGAAAGATGATATTCTTATTGGAACAGACTATAAAGAAAAGTGTATCACATATATTGCGTCGGAGGGATTGAACATACCTTAATCTTCTCCATATGGAAAGCAGGATTGAGGATTTTTCTATGCATTTCCCATTTATCCTCTTCATAGCTTGAAACTCCTTGTGCTAGCAACTTGGTGATGGGAGTTGATTTAGGCTTTTGGTAGAGAACATATTTGTTAAACACATCTCTTATTACCTCAGGTTCCCTTACTAATACCATAGGCTTTGGCCCAATCCATATAAAACAATTTTTACCTGTAAAATTTTATAGTGGATTTATGTCAATATGTCATGTTAGCTACGAGCTATTTAGTGATAGATTAACAACGAATTTCTTAGCTAAACTTTTAATGTATTCATCCCTTCTTAATTAAAATTCTTAAATTCGAGCCCTGGGGGTTGGGAATATGGAGTCTCATGAGTGAGACTTCTTAGTCAGAATCTGAATTAGTCGAACCTCAAAACAGGTAAACAGAACACCATTAGATGAGAAACAAAAACAAAACTTACCATGTTTCTTGATTGTATCAACAAAATAAGGAACAATTCTAGGACATATATCATCATCAGAGACTTTCAATGGCTTGGAGTTGGCATCTTCAAAGCTTTTGGCTAACTCTTTGAGATCTCCAAAAATTAATTTGTAAGAGTTCCCTTTGAGACCTTGTTTTCTTAGGCACTTTTCTAGTTTCCTTGGCCTAAACCATGCCCAATCTAACAACTTCCATGCATATATTACTATAGTTATTGTTAATAAAAATGAAACTAA
Organism: Solanum tuberosum; assembly: GCF_000226075.1. Taxonomy (NCBI): domain Eukaryota; kingdom Viridiplantae; phylum Streptophyta; class Magnoliopsida; order Solanales; family Solanaceae; genus Solanum; species Solanum tuberosum. The sequence goes on along the minus strand of NW_006239028.1, from coordinate 1,043,278 downwards.
GTAGTAAGCAACAATCTCCATTACTTTATGTATATATTTCCCCTAAGGAATTGAATGACTTATTTATAATGTTTAAGTTAAGAAGGGACCTCATATTCGAGGGCAGAGGTAGAAGTCTAGATACAAGTTCGTCTGACCTCAATAGCTTTTGTTTAAATAACGTGTTTATATTACAAATATTATTAAACATGTATATATATTAAATTTAGAATTCAATTATATTAATATATTTGAAGTTGTCATTTTAAAATTTAAAACTCATAAACTTTAAATTTTGATTTTGGTGATACATGATGCGTGGTCAAATGTGACTCTTTAATTAGTTAATCAATTGAACATGACAAGAGAACTCTTGTTTTCCACCACAAATAATACAGATGTAGTGACAAAGACATCTTTCTAGAAGGGTGATATTGTCTACCTTACTTTTAAAAAATATGTTGTCTTAAATTTATTTGTTAATTTACAAACTCAAGATATAATTAATTACATTTTTTTCATTTTATTCTTACTATTAATTCTTTTAGAAAGTGTAAACAGGTTTATAAAGGTTTTAAAAAGTTTTTCTTAAGGGGTAAATCAGTGAAGCTATCCTTTTATTTATGATTTCTTAAGAAGCGTATAAAGAAGAAAGTGAACAACCAATATAAAATGGAGAAAGTAGTATATATGTAAATAATATTTTTAAATTTCTTATATTAAGTGCACAAGTAGACACTTAAACTTGTAGAAAATTGAACAAATAGACACACACATCCTACGTGGCATCCTACATGGCAATTTGTGTCCTACGTGTATTATGTTACATAGGACTCATGTGTCTACTTGTTCAACTTAATACAAATTTAAGTGCCTACTTGTGAAGTTGAAGGGCATAAATGTAAAATGAGGCCAAATTAAAGGGCACATTTATGTATTATGACCTATTTTTATTACTCTCCTACTATCTTGTTCTTAGATTTTAGTGTCTCTTTAGCCTTGATATATTATCATAATATTTATTGTTACTATGATGCTCTTTTCCATCTGTTCTCAATATGAATTCTTCACCATTATATTTACTTTACATATATTGATAATTGATATGCTTTACTCGAGTCAAGAGTTCATTAGAGGGGATAATATATAACTCACAATAACAAGTGAAATAAATATATATTATACAAATATGTGTTCTGCATTTTTTGTTACAATAAATGTAAATATCAATTTGGATAAGAATTATAGGTTTAGAAGCTCCACTACCTCACAAATTCACAATTAACATTCAAAACAATTTTTCACATAGAGTCGTGTTTATAAAAGATTTGGATGGACCACTTTTACATGATATAGTTTTGTTCCGTGTTGGTTCCAAAATCCCTAATTAACTTTACTTAGATAAGTCATATGATAAAAATTCGGTTCATAGTTAAATATTTATAGATATTTAAGTAAAGTTTGTCAGGCCCCAAGCTACCCTCAAGACGCGGACACGGGACCTAGGACCACAAGTGATCCCAAGCTAACCCTGCTGGCATGATCATGAGCATACTAAGGATAATAATAACTGATGCAGAAGCTAAATCATAAAGTAAGTCTGAAATGATGGGGAATACCCATATACTATAACTGAATATATCAAATCTGAGAGTTTAATACAAAAGAAATATATTAACTCAATACTAAGCTGAATCTATCTATGTCTGAAATAAGCCTCTAAACTGACTAGAAATGTTGGGACATGCCCCAACTAGGTCTAGCAAAACTGAAACTAAAGACTAAAAGCAATAAAGATAAACATGTCACTAGTCCTCGAAGAATGAGGACTCACCACTGATGCTGCTGAACTGAAGATCGGAAATCGATCTAAGCGTGATCTGGATACTGAGAACCTGAACCTACATCACGAGAAGATATAGCGCACGTAT
>NW_006239028.1:1004894-1039896 GCF_000226075.1 Solanum tuberosum | reverse complement strand
GACCTACGGACCGTGGATCGAATGACGGTCCGTGCTGTTCGACCGTAGTTTGTGTCATAGGCTGGTAAAGGAAGTCTCGATCCACGGACACAGACCACGGACCGTGGTCTGATCTACGGACCGTGGGTCTGTCCGTGAGTCGGGACTTAGCCAATTTTCTGAGCTGGGTCTGGGAGGGGTTGCAGTGGTGAACCACGGACCACCAGCACGGGCCGTGGTCTGACCTACGGTCCGTGGATGGTGACCGTAAGTTGCACCTGCAACTTCTCGAAATCTGTATTTTTGGTCTGTTTCGAATACGGGATGTTACATAAAAGCTATTAGATTTTTGTAAACATGATGAATATGCCCTGTAATTAGAGGTGTTAAACGGACGAGTTTAACTAAATTTGAACGGATCAAAATGTTGAATATTTTGTAATATATAGAAGTCTTAAATTGAACAGATACATATGTTCATGAAAGAGCATGACTATTATGAAAAGTCATATTTTCAGTTCTATAAATATAATGAATCTCTCAAAGTAGCATGAGAAAGGGCTTTGTTGTATCCAGATAGGAATTGCTTGTATTTTTTTCCAATATGTATATAAGCAATATCTCTTTAAGGACAATGATTCTTCACTCCTCAAGGTCATCTTCTTCTTCAATTATATTTTCTACTTTTGTTTCCTAACAAATGAGTTAAATGTAGGTCTTAATTCAATCCGTCCAGTTCTTAATGAATTTTAATTGCTACTTTTTAGAATTTTTTAGTATCTAATAAATTGTTATTTTTCTTTATTATAACAATTTATAACATTCAAATAAAAAATATCGATAAAATTTCTCATTAACCAATTAGAGTAACATATTAGCTCAATTTTTTTATGGACTAAAATGACTTAGCAAATACCCAATCATTGATTGACAAATACCCACACAAGAAGTCAAGCGATGCAAGTAACCAATAACACAACCTAATTATTACCAGAAAAATAGAACTAATTGCATAAATGCATTTGTTTATTATAGCATAATTATAATACAATTTCATGTGTTATGTTTAATTAAACAAACTTTAGTTAACAATAAAAACTAAATAAACCTTCTTTAGATGGACATGTGGATAAACTTTATATCTTACAAATTAAATATATGTGTATGTAAGAAATATAATTTTTTTTATTTTTTACTGGGTATTTTAAAAAGGGAAAAAGGTATGATATACCCCTTAACTTTATCATTTAAAGTTGATATGCCCTCGTTATGTAAGTGGGTCATATATACCCCACTATTATATAAATGACCCACATATACCCTTTTCCTCTAATGAAAGTGAAAAAAATAATTTTAATTTAATTTTTTAATTATATGTATAATCCATATAGAGTATATTTGATCCTCCTCACACATATTTTTTTTTTGATTTTTTTTTGTTTTAACGATCAATTTAAATTTATTATTTTGGTAGTCAAATTTATTTATGTTTCACTAATTTTCTTGTAAAAATTATTATAGATGTCCCAATTTTTTTCCTACAAATACAAAAACTAAATTACAATATAGCCGAATTTTTAATTATAATATAGCCACAAAAAAATTAATTTTAAATTTTTTTCTTTACACTAAAAAATGAAAGAAGAAAATAAAATAAAAATAAGAAACTCAAATAATGATAATCAAAGAAGTCAAAAAATAATTTATGTATGAAAAAAATTAAAATATACCTTGAACACCCTTACGTGATTTTTTTAAAAATTAAGAGTCAAAAATATAAATTTAAAACTATTTTTTTCACTTTCGTTAGATATATGTGAGCTCCTTTTGTAAGAGTGGAATATATGTGAGTCATTTGTATAACAGTAACTTGAGGAGTACTATATCAAGCATTTTCCCTTTAAAAAATATATCACGCTTTCGTTTATTTCTTTAACCTACGCAAACGTACCCATCTTATAAGGCAAATAAACTAAATTACAAAAAAAAAAAAAGACAAACGAACTTGTGGACGTCTCTTGTGGATGTCTCACTTTCAAAATGAATATTTTATGGGATTAAGTCCAAATTTTGTATGGACCAAGTTTTAAATTCAAGACATATTGGCCAAGTCAACATTTTGGGTTAATAAAATCGGATTACTTTTCCTACTTCTAGAAAAGAAAAGAAAAAGTTGAACAAAAACATATTTTCTTATTTGATAAATGTTTATGTAGACATTGAAATTTTGCGGACTCTACAAGACGTGTTCAATTCGAATTGAGACTCTAGAAGATGTGTTCAGTTTCAATTAGAATTCTTGGAGGCTACTCAACCCTAAACCCTAGTTTATGTCTATATAAAGGGTACTAAATTCCCTTAAAAGGCATCAAAAAATATCCCATAAACTCTTGGGTATTTTTAAAGATCAAGATCTCGAATATTCCACAAAAGTCATGGAATACTCATATAGAGGTCAAATCTAAATCATCCTAGTTCGAGAAATACGTCACTAACGGTCCTCGAATCATGGATAAATCTTAGGAGAGTAGAATCAAGGGAGGAACATAATTTTACCCGCATATTTATCAATAAAGTTGTGTTTCTTCTTATTTTATTGTGATTGTCATTTATTTTCTGTCACTTTAAAATTTGTTGCAAACAAATTGGCACTCCCAGTGGGACCAAATATGCCCTTCATCTCTTCTCTCTTAAATCAAATCTGAAAATCTGAAGCTGCAAATGTGGAAGAATGAGTACTTCAAGCCTCGTCTTTTGAGTTTTCATCGAGTCTACACTCCGACAAGCCTTGAAGCAGTGGGCATTTGTAGACATTGAAATTTTGCGGACTCTACAAGACGTGTTCAATTCGAATTTGGGACTCTTAGAAGATGTGTTCAATTTCAATTAGAATTCTTGGAAGCTACTCAACCCTAAATTCTAGTTTATGCCTATATAAAGAGTACTAAATTCCTTTAAAAGACATTTCAAAATATCCCATAAACTCTTGGGTATTTTTAAAGATCAAGATCTCGAATATATTCCACAAAAGTCATGGAATACTCATATAGAGGTCAAATCTAAATCATCTTAGTTCGAGAAATACGCCACTAACAGTCCTCGAATCATGGATAAATCTTATGAGAGTAGAATCAAGGGAGGAACATAATTGTACCCGCATATTTATCAATAAAGTATGTTTCTTCTTATTTTATTGTGATTGCAATTTATTTTCTGTCACTTTAAAATTTGTTGCAAATAGTTTAATAATACTATAAGTATTTTACTTATGTTGGGTCTCACTTATTTGACTAAAAGTTTATAAAGATATAACTATTCTATTTTAAAAGTTTATTTATTTTAATGATAGTTTTGGAATCTTGCAAAGTCTTTTCTTATTTTTTTAAACTTCGCACTTAGTCATACTGCATCACATAAATTGAGACGGAAAGAGAATTGTTAGTGCAAAAAAAATAGTTTTTTGTAAAACCATTATATTTCCTCCGTCCATCTTTATTCAGTATTGACTTGGAACACAGCTCCTTAAAAGCACTAAATAAAATGCAATTTTACTATATCACAAGTAAAAATAAACTGACGAAATATTATTATTACTTATTTCTCTATGGTGAGTTGGCCGGGAAATGAAAATAGATTAAATAGTGGGAAAAAACAAATACTGATTTGTAAATAATATATTTCGATAATATTTGCAAATAATGTAGCATATCCAAACGGCTATAAGCTAAGACAATTCCAATGAGAAACAACAATATTTGAGGTTGTCTTATCCTTCTTGTCTCCATTTTTATCTCTAATATTCACAATTCTCTCCATAAAATATCCTCTAGCTTTTTCTCTTAGTATTTGGAACGGCAAGTTAGATTTCGAGTTCCACTGAATTCACTATCTTTAGTTCAAATATTGTATCATCCTTAATATTTATCTGAATATTTACAAATTATTAATCTAGAAATCAGTAACTTAAAAAGACCAGAATTCATATTCTATAAACTTAAAAATACCAGAATTCAGATTTTATAAATTTTAAATTCTGGTTACAGATTTGTCCGAATTCAGTAGGTTTGATTGAAATTCATATTATCTTTAAAATTCTTTGAATATGTACAAATTATTAATTTAGAAGTCAGTAACATTAGAATTCAGAACCTATAAACTTCAAATTCTTACTCTACTTTAGTTAAAATACAAGGTATCTAGATTTCAGCAAATATGTAGATTCCCTTGTTGTCTTAGATATGAGTTATAATTATATGTTTAATTAAAACTAAACCTTTCTGATACCAAAAATTAAAAAATGGAGACCCTCAACAACATAATTATAGCAACAATTTTTGTTGCAATTTTGTTGGTATATACATGGAAAGTGTTGAATTGGGCATGGTTTAGGCCAAAAAAATTGGAGAAGTTCCTTAGACAACAAGGCTTATGTGGGAATTCTTATAGGCTACTCCATGGAGACTTGAAAGAGTTCTCTAAGAGCATAAAGGAAGCACAAGCAAAGCCTATTAATAATCTTTCAAATGATATAGCACCAAGAATCATTCCTTATTTTATCCAAACAATTAGTAAATATGGTAAGTCTTTTAAAATTAGAAGAGAATTCAGAATTTGAGTTCAGATGCTATTGATTCCGCTAGACTATTGTGTTTTTTGTGTTCAAGATTTAAGGTGTATGTATTTAGTTGATTTCTTAACACGTATATAGGGTTTGAGTCAAAATTATAGTGTCGGATGAACCCATACCTTATACCACTCTCCCAATTTATGTGTCATATATACTTTCCTTTTTTAACCTGCTTCGAAAAAGAATGTCATACTTCGTTATTTAGAGACAATTTTAACTTCAAGTTTTTCGTCTTATTCTTAATGAGATTGATTTGTAGCCACACAAATATGTATTTCTTTTTTTCTCAAACTCAATCACTCCAACAAAAACAACTTTTAGCGGCAATAAGTAGACACATTAATAAAGAGTGTTAAAGTCTTTACCGGCATTAGTTAAGTGTCATTAGATCCAATGTCGCTAAAGGCTTTAGGTACATATACAAAGAGTGCTAATTGCCGCTAAAAATACATATTTAGCGGTAATTGAGCTATTATCGTTAATTAAATGCCGCTAAAGATCATTATTGATGTAGTAAGTGTCCAATCAACCAGGGGCGGAGCTAGTAAGGGTTTGGAAAATTACACTGTTTATATATGATTAAAATTATTTTTATGTATATATAGTAGATGTTGAACTCCCTTCTATTTCTTCATATTTTGAACCTCTTAATGAAAATCCTGGCTTTAAGTTGTGAATGGAAATTTTTGTGGACTCAAAAAGATTGTGTTTATAGGCAGGGAAAAAATGTTTTGTATGGTTTGGGCCAAAACCAATGATACTAATAATGGAAAGTGAACAAATTAGAGAGATATTTGCTAAGAATTATGTTTATCAAAAGCCTCACCACAGCAATCCAGTGGCCAATTTGTTGGCTAGAGGCATAGCAAACTATGAAGAAGATAAATGGGCAAAACATAGAAAGATCTTAAAACCAGCTTTCCACATGGAGAAGTTGAAGGTTCTACTCTACCTTATTTTGTCTACACACGTTTTTTTTTTTGGTAATAACTGACCTGACTAAGCCGATGTGGAGATTCAAGATGCGGAATGACGATGATGATGATGATGAATGAACAGAAACTAAACAAATTTGAAGAAACTCACAAATCACAAATAATTTTAATGGATAAAGGACTTAAAAATTTTAAGTTTTATCTCAATTCTAAAATAAAAGGTATAAGTAGATGAGATTTTGAATGAATTAGAGTGGGCTCATAACCCGCAGGTTTTTAACAAGGCCCTATAGTTGAATTTAAAACTAAAATTTAAGAGAGAGAAAAAAAAAAGGAAAATTGTATGAAATAGCAAATTATTAATTCAAATTAAATGCTATAACCACAATTTATTTTATTTGTAATTCGCAGCAAACATCCCATTTTTTTGTCATCTGGTTCGGTATACAATTAGTCATTTTCGGTATACAATTACCCATTCGCTATACAAATGTATAAAATATGTTTGTGTGTTTGTATAAAGTGGGATAAAAGTGTATATACAAATACAAATACATATATTTTCGTCTTATACACTTATAATTATACAAATACAGATCTTATTATACAAATTACAATGTATAAATGAATTTATACAAAACTGAATAATTTGTATAAAATTGGATGTATCTAGCGAATTATACAAATCAAAAGGTTCATAGCAAACATAAAATTTGTTATGGAGCGCAATTATGCAAACTATAGTTATAACATACAAATATGATTTTTTATGTTTGCTATATGTGAAAGTTGCTAAAAAAAAAAATTTAAAACCAAAATTTAAAAGAAAAAGAAAACTAAAAAAAAATAAACTAAAATTTAAGAGAAAAATAAAACAAAAACCTTGCAAAGAATCAAACTCACGGCATCCTACGTAAGAATAAGCTGCTTAACCACTGACGAGCTATTCCATACAAATAATGCCCTTTTAATTCCTTTTATAGTTTAATTATTTTCTTTTTAAAAATATATAGATATATTTAGTAAAAAATTTCGACGAAGTCGTGTCATGTGACACCCCTTCTATTAATGTAGATCCGCCCCTGCATGAGGTGATGCTACCTTCATCAGACACTATTTGTAAAATTTCACTGAATATATTGTTATTATTGTTGTTATTGAGCAAGAGCTACTGATTTTTGTAAATATAAAATGAATAAGGCCCTACGCTAAAGGTGTTAAATTGGCAGATTAATTTATTGATTTTGGACAAGTCAAAATGGACTGAATATGGATCATAACTCAATCTGCTATTTTTAGTAAATTTTAATTATTTTATTTCTTTTTTAAAAATAATTTTTTAATACCTAATAAAGTTATTATTTTTCTTTATTATGGTAAAATATATAATATATCAAATAAAAAAAATTAAAACTATTTTGATTAAATTTCTCATTTACTAATTTGACTTACCCATCAACCTCAAAATTTTATGGACTAAAATGGCTAAGCAAATAGATAGACGGATCAATAACATGTCGAAACGTAAACAAATTATATTTTGATGAATTGAAATATCAGTAGCACCACACATAGCGTATAATAATAATAAACTTGTATTCAATATCATTGATCAATTGATTGATAAATACCCCTACAAGAAGTCAAGTGACGCAAGTAATCAACCAATACTACAACCTAGTCATTACCAACAAAATAGTACTTTATAACTGGGGATAAGGGTCTGAAAAATACTTCAATTTTGGCCGGATTTGCTGTTGCGATACTAAACTTTCATAAGGACCTATTACCTCCCTAGACTATTTAATACCGTATTTTTTACCCCCTGAACTATTTAATAGTGTATTTTAAAGGTATATATGTGCCCACGTGGACACTATACTATTATAATTTTGCATTATTTTATGTCCACGTGGGCAAATATATATGTTTAAAATACGGTATTAAATAGTCTAGGGGGGTAATAGGTCCTCATGAAAGTTTAGATCGCAACAACAAATCCGATCAAAGTTGGGATATTTTTCAGACCCTTATCCCTTATAACTGCATAATTTTTATTTTTTTTATCATAACGTAATTATAATACAATTTCATGTGTTATATATGTAATTACACAAACATAATTATAAGGACATGTTTATGTTTGCTATATGTGAAAGTTGCTCAAAAAAAAAAATTTAAAACCAAAATTTAAAAGAAAAAGAAAACTAAAAAAAATTAAAACTAAAATTTCGGAGAAAAATAAAACAAAAACCTTGCAAAGAATCAAACTCACGGCATCCTACGTAAGAATAAGCTGCTTAACCACTGACGAGCTATTCCATACAAATAATGCCCTTTTAATTCCTTTTATAGTTTAATTATTTTCTTTTTAAAAATATATAGATATATTTAGTAAAAAATTTCGACGAAGTCGTGTCATGACACCCCTTCTATCAACGTAGATCTGCCCCTGCATGAGGTGATGCTACCTTCATCAGACACTATTTGTAAAAATTTCACTGAATATATTGTTATTATTGTTGTTATTGAGCAAGAGCTACCGATTTTTGTAAATATAATGAATAAGGCCCTACGCTAAAGGTGTTAAATTGGCAGATTAATTTATTGATTTTGGACAAGTCAAAATGGACTGAATATGGATCATAACTCAATCTGCTATTTTTCGTAAGTTTTAATTATTTTATTTATTTTTTAAAAATAATTTTTTAATATCTAATAAAGTTATTATTTTCTTTATTATGATAATACATAATATATATCAAATAAAAAAAATTAAAACTATTTTGATCAAATTTCTCATTTACTAATTTGACTTACCCATCAACCTAAAAATTTTATGGACTAAAATGGCTAAGCAAATAGATAGACGGATCAATAACATGTCGAAACGTAAACAAATTATATTTTGATGAATTGAAATATCAGTAGCATCACACATAGCGTATATAATAATAATAAACTTGTATTCAATATCATTGATCAATTGATTGATAAATACCTCTCCAAGAAGTCAAGTGACGCAAGCAATCAACCAATACTACAACCTAGTCATTACCAACAAAATAGTACTTTATAACGGGGGATAAGGGTCTAAAAAATACCTCAATTTTGGCCGGATTTGCTGTTGAGATACTAAACTTTCATAAGGACCTATTACCTCCCTAGACTATTTAATACCGTATTTTTTACCCCCTGAACTATTTAATAGTGTATTTTAAAGGTGTATATGTGCCCACATGGACACATTACTATTTATAATTTTGCATTATTTTTTATGTCCACGTGGGCAAATATATATGTTTAAAATATGGTATTAAAATAGTCTAGGGAGGTAATAGGTCCTCATGAAAGTTTAGTATCGCAACAACAAATCCGATCAAAGTTGAGATATTTTTCAGACCCTTATCCCTTATAACTGCATAAATATTTTTTTTTTATCATAACGTAATTATAATACAATTTCATGTGTTATATATTTAATTACACAAACATAATTATAAGGACATGTGTAGGGGTGTACATGATCAGGTTGGTTCGGATTTTTCAAATATCAAACCAAACTATTTGTATAAAAAATTTAAATTTATAAACCAAACCAAATTAATAATACTCGGATTTTTTTGGGTTTTTCAACCTCAGGTTGATTCGGGTTTTTCAAATACCAAACCAAATCATTGTGTCGAATTTTCAAAATTTTAAATCAAACCAAACTAATAAACCTCGAATTTTTTCAGGTTTTTGGATTTTTCTGGTAAAGTATGCATACAAACATATAATTAACTTGTGCTCCAAATATTTCTTTAGTCCAATCAAAATACAACTATCTAAGGTGTTTCTTAATAAAATAACATAAAATATGAGATGAGTGATTACACTAAAAATATTCAATAAAAAAATAATAATGAAATCATCATATAAAATAAATATTGTAAAGTCATAATGAAAATGATCATAATTCAAAAGTACTAAATCATGCTAAAATAAGTCTAATAAGTATTAGTTGCATGATTAAACATTAAAGAACAAATAAAATTAGATTATGTATTTTAAATATCTAAACCAATGTTTCTAAAGGACAAATATTAAACATTATTGTCATTTTTTGTATTGAGTTAATTTATTTTGTTAGCATAGTATTGATTTGATTTCGAATTGAGCTTTATTAGAGTTACTAATATCTATGGACTATAACCTTTATTGGACCATTCAAAATTCTAAGTTTCAAAAAAATTGAAAAATATGTTAAAAGATAAAAAATTATGAAAACGTATAAGTAATACTTAGAAATTACATCAAAGTAAATACTTTTATGTATAAAATAAATTTTAAAATATATATATATATAATGTCAGGTTGGTTTGGTCTCGGGTTGACTTTTTTTAGTTAAAATCAAACCAACCCAAGCATGGTCGGGTTTTTTTTCCCAATACCAAACCAAACCATTAGTCGGGTTTTTTTTTCGATTTGACTCGGTTCGCGAATAAATTTTATGATCTAACAAATTAAATATATCTGTAATATCAAACTTTATTTATTACTAGGTACTTTAAAAATATATGATGCGATCGTTTATTATTAACTTACGCAAGTGAGACTGCTTTCAAATTATTGTGAAAACAAGGTTATTAGCGTATATAAGACAATAAGTATTTTTAATCAGGTCCAGTGGTAATCGACTGTTTCACTCTTAATCAGAGGTTTCAGGTTCGATCCCTGAATAAAATCGTTTTGGAAGCGACACCTCTAAATGGGTCCTGCAGTGCACGATTCAGATTTAATCGGGACTCCAAACCCCAAATAGAAAACAAAAAACTATTTTTTGCAAAAAATAAAAGACAAAGGATCTGAACAGGTGGATGTAATAATGCATTAGCTTCTCTTCTAATTTTGCAGAAGTTGGACTTTTTATTTCTAAGGAATAAATAATATTTGCTTTGTCCTCATTTATATTACACACTGTTTAATTCTTTTACATTGTCTTAAAAAAGAATGACTGATTTTTATATTTGACAAATGTTTAAGGATATTGTTAATATTTTACTCATGTTGGATCCCATTTATTTGATAAATTTTTTATGGAGGTCTACTCTTCTATTTTTTTTTAAAATCATTTATTTTAATGATAGTCTTGAAACATTGCAAAGTCTTTTCAGATTTCTTAAGCTCTTGTCAACAGACAACCATTACACTCACTCCATCCATCTTTACTTATCCAATATTGACTTGACGCACCACTTAAGGAGTAATAAATAAAATGACAATTTTATTATATCACAAATAATGAAGGACGGAGAGAATATTAGTATTACTTATTTTTCTATAGTGAGTTGGCCGAGAATTGGAAATAGATTAAAGAAGGGAGCAATCGTATAATTGAATATTGGCTGACATAAGAGATCTGATTTTTTTTAATTATTAATTATTATTTTTCCCCTCCCTAGGAACTCCCACCCCTTTTGCTTCCTTGGTGACTCGAACTTGCAACCTTCGGGTTGGAAGTAAGGGGTGCTTACCATCCGAGCAACTCCCTCTTGTCGAGATCTGAAAAAGTCATATATTATTTAAAATTAAAATTTTGCGAGTGAAAAGATCACACAAGTTTTCCAGCTTCAAATTATCGCTCTAAGTTGAAGCAGGAAAAAAAACAAATATTGATTTACAAATAGTATTTCGATAATATTTGCAAATAATGTAGCATATCCAAACGGCAATAAGCTAAGTCAATGGGAAACAACAATAGTTGGGGTTGTCTTATTCTTTCCGTCTCCATTTTTATCTCTAATATTCACAATTCTCTCCATAAAATATCCTCTAACTTTGTCTCTTAGTATTTGAAACCCGAGGTGGATTACAGATTCGTTCGAATTCAGTAGGTTTGATTGAAATTCATATTATCTTTAAAATTCTTTGAATATATACAAATTATTAATTTAGAAGCCAGTAACATTAGAATTCAGAACCTATAAACTTCAAATTCTGACTCTACTTTAGTTAAAATACAAGGTATCTAGATTTCATCAAATATGTAGATTCCCTTGTTGTTGGCTTATGAGTTATAACTATATGTTTAAAAAAAAGGTCATAAACCTTTCTGATACCAAAAATTAAAAAATGGAGACCCTCAGCAACATAATTATAGCAACAATTAGTGTTGCAATTTTGTTGGTATATACATGGAAAGTGTTGAATTGGGCATGGTTTAGGCCAAAAAAATTGGAGAAGTTTCTGAGACAACAAGGCTTATGTGGGAATTCGTATAGGCTACTCCATGGAGACTTGAAAGAGTTCTCTAAGAGCATAAAGGAAGCACAATCAAAGCCTATTGATAATCTTTCAAATGATATAGCACCAAGAATCATTCCTTATTTTATTCAAACCATTAGTAAATATGGTAAGTTTTCTAAAATTAGAAGCAGATTTAGAATTTGAACTTTATGAGTTCAGGGTGTAGGCTCGGGGCGTGACACTTTAAGTTGTGAATGGAAGTTTTTGTGGACTCAAAAAGATTGTGTTTATATGCAGGGAAAAAATGTTTTGTATGGTTTGGGCCAAAACCAATGATACTAATAATGGAAAGTGAACAAATTAGAGAGATATTTGCTAAGAATTATGTTTATCAAAAGCCTCACCACAGCAATCCAGTGGCCAATTTGTTGGCTAGAGGCATAGCAAACTATGAAGAAGATAAATGGGCAAAACATAGAAAGATCTTAAAACCAGCTTTCCACATGGAGAAGTTGAAGGTTCTACTCTACCTTATTTTGTCTACACACATTTATTTTTTGTAATAACTGACATGACTGAGTATTTACATCAAATTAATGAATGTCAGACACGTGTCTTTTGTACATTCATGATATGAAACCCGCGTGTTTAAAACTCCCCTAAATGGTCTAAAACCACTTCCTCCTAAAAAGTCCATGACACACAACACTCACAACCACGGGCGGATACAACATTTGGATAGAAGATTCATCTGAACTCAATATTTTCATTCAAAGCATAGATATCTAGGTAGAAAGAATAGTAAAATTTCAACAAATATTATATCTAAACTTGTTGGGAAACAACAATAGTTGGGGTTGTCTTATTCTTTCCGTCTCCATTTTTATCTCTAATATTCACAATTCTCTCCATAAAATATCCTCTAACTTTGTCTCTTAGTATTTGAAACCCGAGGTGGATTACAGATTCGTTCGAATTCAGTAGGTTTGATTGAAATTCATATTATCTTTAAAATTCTTTGAATATGTACAAATTATTAATTTAGAAGTCAGTAACATTAGAATTCAGAACCTATAAACTTCAAATTCTTACTCTACTTTCGTTAAAATACAAGGTATCTAGATTTCAGCAAATATGTAGATTCCCTTGTTGTCTTAGATATGAGTTATAATTATATGTTTAATTAAAACTAAACCTTTCTGATACCAAAAATTAAAAAATGGAGACCCTCAGCAACATAATTATAGCAACAATTAGTGTTGCAATTTTGTTGGTATATACATGGAAAGTGTTGAATTGGGCATGGTTTAGGCCAAAAAAATTGGAGAAGTTTCTGAGACAACAAGGCTTATGTGGGAATTCGTATAGGCTACTCCATGGAGACTTGAAAGAGTTCTCTAAGAGCATAAAGGAAGCACAATCAAAGCCTATTGATAATCTTTCAAATGATATAGCACCAAGAATCATTCCTTATTTTATTCAAACCATTAGTAAATATGGTAAGTTTTCTAAAATTAGAAGCAGATTTAGAATTTGAACTTTATGAGTTCAGGGTGTAGGCTCGGGGCGTGACACTTTAAGTTGTGAATGGAAGTTTTTGTGGACTCAAAAAGATTGTGTTTATATGCAGGGAAAAAATGTTTTGTATGGTTTGGGCCAAAACCAATGATACTAATAATGGAAAGTGAACAAATTAGAGAGATATTTGCTAAGAATTATGTTTATCAAAAGCCTCACCACAGCAATCCAGTGGCCAATTTGTTGGCTAGAGGCATAGCAAACTATGAAGAAGATAAATGGGCAAAACATAGAAAGATCTTAAAACCAGCTTTCCACATGGAGAAGTTGAAGGTTCTACTCTACCTTATTTTGTCTACACACATTTATTTTTTGTAATAACTGACATGACTGAGTATTTACATCAAATTAATGAATGTCAGACACGTGTCTTTTGTACATTCATGATATGAAACCCGCGTGTTTAAAAACTCCCCTAAAATGGTCTAAAACCACTTCCTCCTAAAAAGTCCATGACACACAACACTCACAACCACGGGCGGATACAACATTTGGATAGAAGATTCATCTGAACTCAATATTTTCATTCAAAGCATAGATATCTAGGTAGAAAGAATAGTAAAATTTCAACAAATATTATATCTAAACTTGTAATGAATCGATAGAATTAAAATCTTGTATCCACTTATATAACTAATGAGATGCATTTTTTTCTTTTGTTTTGCAAGTAGCTTATGTTGCCAGCCTTTTACTTAAGCTGTATTGAGATGCTAAAAGAATGGGAAAAAATTGTCCCAGATGAAAGATCAAAAGAGTTGGATATTTGGCCTCAATTTCAAAAATTAACGAGTGATATGATTTCGCGTACGGCATTTGGTAGTAGCTATGAAGAAGGAAGAAGAATATTTGAACTTCAAAAAGAACAAGCTGAGATTATTATGAAACAGTTCAATTCCATTTATATCCCAGGATCAAGGTACGTAATTACGACTAAAGCTATGGATCTGCATTATTCTTACTCGTTTAGAGTTATCTACATCGTGCACCAATTCAACTATTGTTAATAGAGGTGACAAATGAGCGGGTTGAGGTAAAGGTCTGTGTACACTCTACCCTCCTGAGCATCACTTTGTGGGGTGTCAATGGGTATGTTGTTGTTGTTGTATGGTCCAACTTGTTTAAACTTGGACGAGCTGCTAAATAATAGATTGATCTTTGAGGTGGATGTAACCTTTTGGCTGTGGATTCATATGAATTCAGTGTAAGGTTGAACTCGTAAAGTTTAAATTCTGAATCGACCTCTGCTTGATTTTGCACCTCTAGACTTTTTCTCAACTTACTAAATCTTTTAACATGTAGATTTTTGCCCACCAAAAGCAACAAGAAAATGAAAGAAACTGAAAAAGAAGTTCAAGAATCAATAAGGCGTCTCATTGACAACAGATTAAAGGCAAAAGAGGCAGGGCAGGAGTTTGGTGATGACTTATTAGGTACATTACTAGAATCAAATTCCAACGAAATCGAAGAACAAGGAAGCAAAGAATTTGGATTGACTATCGATGAAGTAATTCGAGAATGCAAATTATTTTATTTTGCTGGACAAGAGACAACTTCAGTGTGGCTTGTTTGGACTATGATTTTGTTATCTAGACATCAAGATTGGCAGGCAAAAGCCAGAGAGGAAGTTTTGCAAGCCTTTGGAAGTGATCAACCAGCTTTTGATGAGTTAAGTCGGTTGAAAATCGTAAGTTGTTTCAACACAACTCATACATTGACACATGATATATTTAGGACGGGTTCTGTAGGTTCAACTGATTATGAACTAACTTATCTCTTTTACATATATGAAGAAAATTCGATATGCATACATATTATGTGATCACTCTCAGTTCGGACTAACCGACTCTAGATCCTGGATTTAGTCAAAAAATTGATATGCATACATATTATGTGCGATCACTCTCAGTTCGGACTGACTCTAGATCTTGGATTTAGTCGTAGAGGATAATATCTAAGAAACTAATTAAATTGCTCATATATTAAGTTTTAAGATCCATTATTTATATCAATTGGGAATAACTTACATATCGATAGAGATATAGTAGGGAATTCAGAAATTTCGTTAAGGTGTTTAAGAGACAATGGTGAAGCCAGACATAAGTATTTCACATATATTTTTCAGGTAACGATGATTTTGTACGAGTCCTTAAGACTGTATCCACCACTAGCAACTCGTATCAGGAGGACTAATGAAGAAACTAGATTAGGAAATTTGTATCTACCAAATGGATCATTGATATTTATACCAACGATCTTATTACATCACGACAAGGAAATATGGGGCGAAGATGCAGAGGAGTTCAAGCCAGAGAGATTCAAGGAAGGTGTTTTAAAGGCGACAAAGGGACAAATGATATTTTTTCCATTTGGAGCAGGACCACGAATATGCATTGGACATAACTTCGCGATGCTAGAAGCTAAAATGGCTGTAGCTTTGATTCTACAACGGTTCGTGTTTGAGCTCTCTCCATCTTATACACATGTTCCACATTGTATTGTAGCTTTGCAGCCTAAGTTTGGTGCTCCTTTACTTCTGCAGAGGCTCTAGTTTTGGTGACAAATGAACCTGGCCAGTTGTTTTGTAAGAAGACGAATTTTATAGGTTCAATTGAACGTTTTACTATTTGTATATAGTTGAACAAGTAGACATACACGTCCTACATGACGATTCACGTGAGATACACTCGACCTGATTTGTATTATGCCATGTCAGACACATATTATGTCATGTAGGACGCATGTGTCTACTTGTTCAACTGTATACAAGTTTAAATGTCAGTACTTATGCACTCCCAAATTTAGAGGACATAAATATCAATTGAGACCAAGTTTAAGAGCACGTTTATATATTATGTCAGCATTAACTACTGTAAACTATAGTTTGAAGAACAATAAATAGGCTGAACTTTTCAAGAGGACACAATCACACACCACTAGTTTCATTTAGTTTTCTTTTTTTAAAATCAAAAGAGCCATTTATTCCATAACTTGTTTTGAATTTAATATAATGAGCAGTTCTGTTTTCTTAGTTTGACGTTTTCAAATCATTAGTCCAAAGAGATGGATTTTAAAACTATTTGCAAAAGGGTTGAACAATGACAAATTGATTGAACAAATATTGAAGGCCAAACTTTTTAGAAATGAAAAGACAAAAACCGCGTAGAGTAGGAAATAAGATTTCTTGTCCACTTCAAATTTGAACAAAAGAACTCGACTTTTAGAATCTTTTATGTGAAAGAATAAAAATTTCTTAGGCGCAAAAATGAAAATCTCTAATAAAAAAAATATAAAATTAAAAAATATAAATTATAAAGATAATTTGAGTGTGGATCAGTGAATGGGGCAAGGTAGGATAAAATTATGATTTTGTTTTGACTAAACATGCACCATAATTTTTCGTAAAAGTTTTTATATTTTTTATATTATATATGGGTGAGGGGATGGGGAAAATTCAGCAACAAAGTCAAAATTTAAATAGCCAGTCAATTACTCCTAAATTTCCCTATTGGGTTAAAATTTCTTCTACTTCTTTTTCTATTCAATATTCATTCTGATAGTGTGATTAATTTAAATTTACCTTGTGTAAAAATACTTTTTTTTTTTAAAAAAAAAAACATCTTCTCATCAAAATTTTATCCAAAAACATTTTTTATTGTGATATTTAGGGGTGTGCAAAAACTGAACCGACTGATAAATCGAACCAAAAGAAATGTTATTGGTTTATTGTTATTGGGTTAATGGCCATTTAATGATTTTATAAAAAATAATTATTGGGTTATCGGTTCTATATTGATTTTTTAATATTGGGTTATTGGGTTAACCGATAACTCATACTCCCTCTGTCCCAATTTATATGACTTACTTTCCTTTTTGGTCAGTCCCAAAAAGAATGACACATTTCTATATTAAGTAACAATTTTAACTATAAAATGTCTATTTTACCCTTAATGAAATGATTTACAGTCACACAAATTTCTATCATTCATTTTGGACCACAAGTTTTTAAAAGTCTTCCTTTCTTTCTTAAAACTTCGTGTCAAGTCAAAGTACCTCACATAAATTGGGACGGAGGGAGTAATTTACTATTTTAATTTTCAATCACGCATATATATCAAAAATAAATATTAATATAATCACCATATTGCATTATAACTATAAGAACCCTACAATTAACACTACTAAACTCTGGCCTCTGCATTTTCCCTTTAGGTTTTAGTATTACTTTAGTCTTTATTGTTGCAATTTAGTCTGATTTGCTTGTTTCGATGTATGCATGTATCGCATCAAATTATTGGACAAGTCATATATTTATTTTGAAAATATTTTTTTATTGGTTAAATAAAAAATCGAACCGTTAAAAAACCAAAAATCGATAACAAATAGCTTATTGATTTGATTATCAATTTAGCATATTTAAAAATAAAAAACCGATAATATTTAAAATCGAACCGGGATACTAATTAGGAATAAAACGATTTTGTCGACTAAAGACTTGGCTTGCTTCGTCCGGGCCCACCCCATTTATTATAAATTTATAATAGCAAAGAACTATTCCTTTGACTCTAATCATTTTTATATTATATAGTGTAGTTAATAAAGAGAAAGCAAGTAAGAGAACCCCTTTCAATGGAGTTTTCATCATATATGAGATCAATGGAGATTTCTTACAACATAATTATAGCAACAATTAGTGTTGCAATTTTGTTGTTCTATACATGGAAAGTGTTGAATTGGGCATGGTTTGGGCCAAAAAAATTGGAAAATTGCTTAAGGCAAAGAGGTCTAAAAGGAAATCCATATAAGCTACTCTATGGAGATTTGAATGAGTTAACAAAAAGTATAGTAGAAGCAAAGTCTAAGCCTATCAATTTCTCTGATGATATAGCTCAAAGACTCATCCCTTTTTTCCTCAACTCCATCAACAAAAATGGTATGTTTCTCTTCCTCAGCTCTTTCAATTTATGCGATATTATTTGATTTGATACGAAATTTAAGAAATTTTTTTTAAAATTTATGATTTAAAATAAGTCGTAAATGTGACTATAAATATAAATTCTCTTTTAGGACTGATTAAAAAAAAGTGAGTCATATTAATTTGGACGAGGAAGTAATTAAAGAAGCTAGTGTTTTTTTTTTTTTTGTTTAATTTACTTTTGTTCTTTTATGTGGTACTGATTTTAGGTCAATTTTTTTTTTTTTTTTTTTTAGTATAGTGACAAAAAATCTATCCTCACAATTATGTAAAAGTATATATCAGATTGATATTAATCAAGACTTTGTGTAGATATTGAGACGAGCTTGTCTAACACACACAGTATATATATATATATAATACACTCGTGCTGATGTGACAAAGTGATGAATTAAATGATGAATTTATCAGAAAAATAAATTATTAAAAAAAAATATCTTTAACCTATTTAACTAATTTGTGAAATGCCTATTTCCTGTTTGGTAAAATGCCTGAATAAACTGTTTGATTTAGTTTTTGAAATGCCTATTACCTGTTTGTTAAAATGTCTGAATGAACTGTTTGATTAAGTTGTGAAAGGCTTATTTCATGTTTACTTTCATTAGTGATTTTGTTGTCGAAAAAATGCCTAATCGAGTCGATTGCTTGGTTTTACAGTTATTTCCTGATGATTTTGTTCTTTGCCCTTCAAATTGCATATAATTCCTCTAAAAGAGATGCATAATAACATTAGGTACCATTAAAATCATTAGTAACATAATGAAGATAGTCTAGTTAAAATGTCCTTCTTTGTTTCTTTCATTTGTTTCATCCTCTATTAAGCTAGCGTTACTCGCAGGTAAAAGTTCTTTCATCTGGCTAGGCCCCTACCCAATCGTGTTGATCACGAATCCTGAACATGTAAAGGAGATTTTCACAAAGAATTATGTGTATCTAAAGCAAACTCATCCCAATCCATTCACCAAGTTATTGGCTAAAGGTCTTGTAAGCGTTGAGGAGGACAAATGGACCAAACACAGAAAAATCATCAATCCTGCCTTCCATGTCGAGAAGTTAAAGGTTAATAGTTCTTTTTTTTGTTTTTATTGAAGTTATCCATTTATAACAAGTACTGGTTTTCTCATATGTTTTGTACAGCATATGCTGCCAGCATTTTATGTGTGTTGTAGTGAAATGATAAGCAAATGGGAGGAGATTGTTCCAAAGGAAACATCAACCGAGATCGATGTATGGCCAGACCTTGAAATGATGACCAGCGAAGTCATTTCTCGCACAGCATTTGGGAGTAGCTATGAAGAAGGAAGAATAGTATTTGAACTTCAGAAGGAACAAGCTGAGCATGTAATGGAAGTAGCACGTTCAATTTATATACCTGGATCTAGGTACAATAATTTATTTATCATATTTCGACGTTTACCTTTCTTTGTCGTTACATAAGTACGATACAACAGAAGCTGTACTCTGCCTTTCTGCTAAAAGACTGTTCTTGTTTGGTTTTAAATTTGTTTTGCTAGGTTCTTGCCGACAAAAAGAAACAAAAGAATGCTGGAAATTGAAAAGGATATTCAAACAACAATTAGGCGTATCATTGACAAAAGATTGAGGGCAATGGAAGGAGGGGAGACTAGTAAAGATGACTTATTAGGCATATTACTTGAATCCAATATGAAAGAAATTGAACAACACGGAAGCAAAGATTTCGGTATGACAACAATTGAAGTGATTGAAGAGTGCAAGTTATTCTATTTTGCTGGACAAGAGACCACTTCAGTGTTGCTCGTCTGGACAATGATTTTGTTGTGCCTACATCCAGAGTGGCAAGTACGTGCCAGGGAGGAGGTGTTGCAGGTATTTGGAAATGATAAACCAGATTTGGAAGGACTAGGTCGCTTGAAAATAGTAAGTACTGTTCACAAGTTCTTTTCAATAGTATGTTTTGTGTCCTCAATATAGTGGTACTTATTAGCCAAGAAATGCGTATAAGTTTGTTAAATCTTTTAGCAAAGCACCCCCTAATTCTTCTGCCAACTTATGCGATCCTTCTTCACAGGTGACCATGATCTTGTACGAGACGCTAAGGCTATTCCCTCCATTACCAACATTTGGTAGAACGAATAAAGAAGAAGTGAAACTGGGGGAGCTAAATCTACCAGCTGGAGTGATACTCATAGTACCCGCAATCTTAGTACATTATGATAAGGAAATATGGGGTGAAGACGCAAAGGAATTCAAACCAAAAAGATTTAGTGAAGGAGTGTCAAAAGCAACCAAAGGACAATTCTCGTTTATCCCATTTGGAGGGGGGCCTCGAATTTGCATTGGACAAAACTTTGCGATGATGGAAGCAAAAATGGCAATAGCAATGATACTACAAAGGTTCTCCTTTGAACTCTCTTCCATCATATACACATGCTCCATTTGCAGTAGTGACTATTCATCCTCAGTATGGTGCTCCTCTGCTTAGGCGCAAACTCTAATATGATATTTTACACCATTGGTGTTGTATGATCCATACTAATTTGTCACATGATGACTGAAGTCATGCTTCGAATTTAAACGTTAACGTTAAATTGCAGCTTGGTTAACATTATCAAAATTTATTTGGTCAACTAATCATAGGTCTCCTCTGATGAACTTCATTTGGCCTCTTGGTGGAGCAGAAGTTTCTTCTTAAAGTTGTGTAGAACATATATATATATTTCTATTGCACCTCTATGTTCATTTTGGTTTGTCCATATGTAGGAATCAATCAAAACAACTACTGCTATGTTTCTAAAGTGTTCTGTACTTTCTTGTTTTCTTTGGCCTGTATATACTTACCTCTTCATTTGTGTCTTAACCTCTATATACCATGAAACATACTTGATAGTTTGATACATAAATAGACATCTTAACTTGGCGTCAGTTGAAATTTAACACTCCCAACTTTGACGATGCATATCTAGATACCATAAAAAATTATGTGTCACGTTAGCGTCGAGTGTCCACTAGACACACGGGTAATAAGTTGAGGTGTCTAGACGTACATTTTCAAAATTAAAGTATTTCAAGATAGTTGTTTACCTATGTATTATGCCACGTTAAGTTCTTTTTATTTTCTTTGGGCCATAACCTTATTATTCAATTTGGGTCTCTAAACTAGTACTAACATATTTTGATGGAATCAAGAGAGGTCACAAATCACAATCACACAACTACTTTTGTTTTGTTTTTATAAGTAAACGAGCCATTTAAACAATATATTTATCTTTTTAACTAAATAGTATATATTACGTAGATGCCCTATCTTTAGTTTAGTATTTTCAGATCATTAGTACACAAGTTGTATATAAAATATATTGAAAAAGGTTGAAAAATAACAAAGATAGGATGGAAACTAGGACAAATGAAATAATAAAATAAAGACATAAATGGGATAATGTAAGGCAGGGCTTGTCCTGTTGGTTGGACAGGATCAGAGACAGGACAGAATTATGAAAAAAAAATACTTACTAAACAGGCATAGCAGGAGGGGTAAATTTTTTTCATTAATTTCTGATTGACGTTCGATATTTATATTAGAGCTTCAATTAATATACATCCATATTGCAATCTATGTCAAACTTTGAGATCTCAAATTAAGGACAGAGAATTCTTATTTATTCATTAAATTCTTGATAGCGATGAATGGGCTAAAACTTGAGCAGATTAAGGTTTTATTTGGACATGATTTAAAATCAGATTGAATTGAAATTTTGATTTCATTAGTTGTATGTTTTTCTTAATAGAAAATCCCACAAATTATGAAAACTATATATATAAAAAAATAAAACAAATCAATTCTTATGCAATATTATAAAATGATATAATCGTGATTCCTAAACAAGATATCAAAGTATACTAATGCACTATTGATAAATCACGTATCACTCTATTTCTTTTATAACTAAATATATTTGCAATTACAAACTTTCAAATACACGTATCTTTATCAAGATCTACTAGTCAACAATAACAGTATCATTTTTTTACACGGTACAAACAATCTTTTAACTTGAACATGATTTTTTTTCTGCAAAATGTAAAATAATAATAAAAATTACCTAGACTATGACCAAAATTTCAGAGACACACATTAACTAAACTAAGGTCCTGTTATCCCTGAACCCATTTTTTTTAAAATTTTGCACACCTTTTTGGCTTACGTGACATCCAAATATCTCTCACGTGCCTCAGTTGCATGGAGTCACGGAGTGTTCCACATAAACGTATAAAATTACAAAAAATAAGTTTAGGGATAATAAGACCTTAATTTAATTAATCAATGTCTTGAAATTTTGATCATAGTCTAGAGTTACTTGTGCATCTCTAAAAATTATACAAAGTATAAACTTATGAATCAAATGTTTACATTTTAAATAAATTGAAATATCTCACCCCATTTAAAATTAGCAAGAAAGATTCCTTTTGACTTATGGCCATTTTTGTATAACAAGAGGAAGCAGTTGAGAGAAGCTTTGTGACTTTGTGAAAATGGAGATGTTGAGCAACATAATAGCAACAATATGTGTTGCAATTTTATTAATTTATACATGGAAAGTGTTGAATTGGGCATGGTTTAGACCAAAGAAAGTAGAGAAATACTTTATACAAAATGGTCTAAAAGGAAATCCATACAAGTTACTCTATGGAGATTTGAATGAACTCACAAAAAGTATAGTAGAAGCCAAATCTAAGCCTATCAATTTCTCTGATGATATAGCTCAAAGGCTCATCCCCTTTTTCCTTGACTCCATCAACAAAAATGGTATGTTTCTTAGTTACAAAGATGTTGTGTGATGTGTATCAACTGTTTGGTAAAATGCCTGACTGAACTTTTGATGAAGTTGTGAAATGTTTGTTCCCTTTTTTTTTTAATGACCGTGGTGTCTGGCTCAGCTTTCGTACACCTCGACTAATTTGTCCACTGAAGCTAGGTCAGATAAGAAGAGTCACCTAGTGTTATAGTCTCTGTATTACTTCATCTATGTTGAGAATATAATTAAATAATAAAAGTATGCTCAGATGAGATTGTCAGACACTTCAACAATTAACCACTAGGCCAGATCATTGGGTGCGTGAAATGCCTATTCCTTGTTTGTGAATTTCATTAGTGATTTTGTTGTTGAAATTCCTTTTCTGGAAAAAAACAATAAATCATAGCAATAACTAAGAGATACTTGCAGGTAAAAGTTCTTTTATGTGGTTAGGCCCATATCCAGTTATATTGATCACAGATCCTGAACATTTAAAGGAGATTTTCACAAAGAATTATGTGTATCTAAAGCAAAATCATCCCAATCCAATGACCAAGTTATTGGCTCAGGGTCTACCAAACATTGAGGGAGACAAATGGGCCAAACACAGAAAAATCATCAATCCCGTCTTCCACATAGAGAAGTTAAAGGTTCTACTTTACTACTCCTTCCGTTATATTTTTATGTTGTTACTGCTCTTTTCTCCATTATTTTCAACGTGATTTCGTCATTACTGTATTGCTTTTTCAAACCTGTTTTGAATTGTTATACTTGACCTTTCTACTTTTACTAGGTAGGGGTAAGGTCTATGCACACACCACCCTTTTCAAACCTCACTTCTAGGATAGTTTGATTGGGCACGGGCGATGTTTAAGAAAATAAGGGAGTCTTTTGAATCTTGTAGTCTTAAACTAAAGATGTGTATAATGTACCAAAATATCCTTTGAATCTTGTGGTCTAAACATTCAATGTGGCATATTGGAGTTAATAGAATTACTAAATATAGAAAGTGACGTTCTTTTTTTAAGAGACTTAGAAGGGAAGTAAGACAACAAATTGAATCAAGAGAGAACCAAATTTAGATAACACGGTAAATTTTATATGCCTTTGACTTAGTATTGCTTATTTAGATGCCTTAATTAACATTAAGAAGTTATCCATTTATAACAAGCACTTACTGGTTTTTTGATTTACAGCATATGCTGCCGGCATTTTATATGAGTTGTAGTGAAATGTTAAGCAAATGGGAGGAAATTGTTCCAACGGGAACATCATTCGAACTCGATGTATGGCCAGACCTTCAAATAATGACTAGTGAAGTCATATCTCGTACAGCATTTGGGAGTAGCTATGAAGAAGGAAGAACAGTATTTGAACTTCAGAAAGAACAAGCTGAGTATGTAATCGAAAAAGGACAATCAATTTATATACCAGGATCAAGGTACAACAATTTATGTACATCACATTTCCATGTTCAAAACTTTCTTTTGTGCTTGCAAAATCTCTCTGTAATTAAATATGAAAAATCTTCTTAGCAATTTTTCTACTAATAGACTTTTCTTGTTTGAATAAATTTGTTCATATAGGTTCTTGCCTACTAAAAGAAACAAAAGAATGCTGGAAATTGAAAAGGAAATTCAAACCACAATTAGGTGTATCATTGACAAAAGATTGAGGGCAATGGAAGCAGGGGAGACCAGTAAAGATGACTTATTGGGCATATTACTCGAATCCAATTTGAAAGAAATCGAACTTCAGTATTCTATTTTGCTGGACAAGAGACAACTTCAGTATTACTCGTATGGACAATGATTTTGCTCTGCTTACATCCGGAGTGGCAAGTACGTGCCAGAGAGGAGGTGTTGCAGGTCTTTGGAAATAATAAACCAGATTTGGAAGGACTAAATCGCTTGAAAATTGTAAGTACTTTTCACACAAGTTCTTTTCTTCCAATCTCTTAATGAGTACGTTTTGTGTCCTCAATATAGTGATTCTACAGGACTGCCGAAGTTGACAAGAAGTGAACTAAGACCCCAATTGGCTTAACTAATTGAGGGTAGTTGATAAACATTAAGTGTTGAAAACCATTTTTATGTGTTGAAATTGATTTTACAAATAGACATTTATGTGTTAGGATAGAAGCATACACAACTAATATGTTTGGTAAAAAAGTGTCCATAAGCATTTGTGTTCAAATGACTAAATGCTCTGAAAGCTATTCACAAAAGATATAAATAAGAAAGTATATTTACAAGGAGAAGGACGGACAACGGAAAGGAATGGAGCGGGAGTTAGTCATGTTGTTTTGAAAAGATATTTACTGGATTTCGAAATACAGTAGCAATAGAACAGTACTTGAGAAATTTTGTTCAGATCAAAAGTGCTTTAAAAGCTATAAGCAGAAATTAAAAATCTTAAGTTGAGGCTAATCAACTTACAGCTTTCGGTTAATTTTGGGTTAAAAGCAATTTGGTCAAAGCTTTACCCAAACACTCTCATTCTACTGTCAACTTATGCAATACTCTTTCCCTTAGGTAATGATGATCTTGTACGAGACGTTAAGGCTATTCCCTCCATTGCCAATATTTGGTAGAAGGACTGAAGAGGAAGTGAAATTGGGGGAGCTAAATCTACCAGCCGGAGTGCTACTTGTTATACCCACAATCCTAGTACATTATGATAAGGAGATATGGGGTGAAGACGCAAAGGAATTCAAACCAGAAAGATTCAGTGAAGGAGTGTCAAAGGCAACAAAAGGACAAGTCTCGTTTATCCCATTTAGCTGGGGACCGCGTGTTTGCATCGGACAAAACTTTGCAATGATGGAAGCAAAAATGGCGATAGCAATGATACTACAAAGGTTTTCCTTTGAACTATCACCATCATATACACATGCTCCATTTGCAGTAGTGACTATTCATCCTCAGTATGGTGCTCCTCTCCTTATGCACAAACTTTAAGATGATATTTTACGTCGTTGGTGTTGTACGTTGATCTACATGCATCATTTGGATCGATATACTGGTGCAAAAGTAGGCACTTTAACTTTGTATGTTTAACTTTGCTAGTGTACAAGTAGGCACTTTAACTATCCCAAACTTGAACAAATAATTACTTGAATTTTACCTCGACGGCGTGACTTGGGTGTATTTCACACATTTTGCCAGGTAAGATTCAAATTTCATATTTATCTGAGATTTGGGTTTTAGTTTTAGCCCCTTTCTGAAAATATGTGAGGTTCTCCATCTTAGGTAGCTAATAGTCTACTAATTAAAGTGATTTTTTTTGGATAACAAGATTATATAATATATTTAGTTAAGGGGTTACAGAAGGTTCATTAACCCTATATGGGTTAGTAGTTACGGCAAGATTTCCGAAATGAACTAACTTATCCAAGTAGTAGGCTTAACTAGTCTAGTGGAAGTTACTCCGTCCTTGTCTTTAGTAAGCTCGCTTTAGTTGCACCAAGATTTCGAGTAGTGGTCCGTATACTACTACGTAGTACTAATCATCATATCATATCATATTATACTAAAAGTGGAAAACCACATAAAGTAAAAGTTGAAATATCATTTTTCCCCTACACTTAATTTAGTATATTATAAAATATCTAATTAATTAAATATTAAATAATAATCATAGCATATTATGATTAAATATTAAAATTGGAAAAGTGTCATGTCAAATGAAGAAAAGCGAAAATATCCATAGAAAGATATTAGATATTTTTATTCTTTTAAAAATTAATTAATTACAGTTTTTTATCACAACAAAAAAAATATCAAATAGATATTAATCAAAATTTTCATATCATCATAAAAGCATTCTCCCTCATCCAAAAATAAATTAATTAAAAGTGGACAAAAGAATTACGTACCTATACGATCACCTCTCTATTTGCATTACCTTTTCTTTTATTATATATCAGCATCACATATACACTATTTATTAATCAGCATAACATACACTATTGTTGAAAAGGAATGAAAAATATATATATGCAACAATATTATTTAAAAATCATTGTTCCCAAAATTTGATGTAAAAAGTAAATGTAAGTGTAATTGTTGAATATATGGGGGTTATAGGAAGGGGAAAGATGAAGAAACATAGACATTCACTATCCATTAATTATTCAGTTTATTGAGGAATTAAAACTCAATATTGAAGGCATGATATATTACTATTACGTGGGCTGATTTTTTATACATATAAAATATTAGTATATTATTATGTTATCATTATATAAATAAGAAGAAAAAAGATAGGAAATTAATTCAAAAACAATAGAGTAAAATAAATCGTTTTAATTTTTATGAATTTGGTGTGTAATTAAGAGGTAAGAGATTTAGTTGGAATATGATTATTTATAGAATAAGACAACATTTGAGCAAGAAGTTTTATAATACACTCATACTCCCTATGTCCCTAATTACTTGTCCACATTTCCTTTTTTAGTTGTCCCTAATTACTTGTCTATTTTGACAAATAAAAAAATGATACAATTTTTATCTATTATACCCTCAATTAATTACTTTGAAATATGTAGAACTTCTTGAAATATTAAGTTTTTAATTCATCCACTTCATAATTAATAGGAGTAAAATGGTAAACTCACTATGTCAATAATTTTTCTTAATAGGTGTATCAATTCAAAAGTGGGCAAGTAATTAGGGACAGAGGGAGTATTTCTCTTTCATATTTAATGTTTATTTAAAAGACTTTTAATTAAAAATTGAAAGAAAATCCAAAACGTTTTAATTTTTATGAACTTGTGTGTAATTAAGAGGTAAGAGATTTAATTGGAATCTGACATTACATGGCAATATTTGAGCACAAAGTTTTTAAAGGCACTAACATTTCTACTTCATATTTACTCCCTTTTCACATTCCAAGCATTTAATTATTTTCTTAGTCCTTTGAGTTTCTTCTGCTAATACTCCCTATGTCCCTAATTATTTGTCCACTTTTCCTTTTATTGTTGTCCCTAATTACTTGTCCATTTTGACAAATCGAGAAAGGACAAATTCTTTTTACCTATTATACCCTCAATTTAATGACTAATTATTTTGAAAATGTAGAACTTTTCATCCACTTCATAATTAATAGGGGTAAAATGATAAACTCACTATGTCATTAATTATTTTCTTAATAAGTGTGTCAATTCAAAAGTGGACAAGTAATTAGGGACATATAGTAATATTTAAAGTGAGTGATATTGATTGGGGGAGAGGAAGTAATAAAAGAAGCTAGTTTTTTTTTTTTTAAAAAATAAATTAATTTTGTTCTTTTATGTGGTCCTGATTTTTGATTAATTCTTTCTTCTTTTTTTTTGAGTGCCTTATTTTATATATATATATATGGTGGATAGAGTGGTGACAAAAATCTATCTTCACATTTTTCTGAACGTATACATCATATTGATACTGATTAAGACTCTGTGTAGATATGAATGAGTTAGTCTATTTGAGATGAGTTGGTTTGATTTGATAGGATACTTAAAAAATAATTGTCTGAAATATTTGTATGGTGTAGAGTGCAAGTTATTCTATTTTGCTGGACAAGAGGCCACTTCAGTGTTGCTCGTATGTACAATGATTTTGTTGTGCCTACGTCCAGATGCGGAGCTAGGTGAGGTTCATGGGTTCAGATAAATTCAGTAGCTTTTTTGTAGACCTTATATTTGTACTAAAAAATTAATTAAATATATATGTATATTAATTTGTGAACTCCTAACAAAATTGATTGACAGTTATTAAAAAAATTTAGAACCCCCAAATTCTTAATCTTGGTTTCGCCTCTGCCTACCTCCGGAGTGGCAAGTATGTGCTAGAGAGGAGGTGTTGTGGGTATTTGGAAATGATAAACCAGATTTGGGTTTTTGGGGTTACAAATTAGTTGATTTTGGATTCATGGTAGGGTAAAGATCCTATTGTTAAGTTGTATGCCTTGAGCAAATGTGATTGGTAAGATATCATGGCTACAGCTGGTTAAGTTCAATAACTCATGACATAATTTTGTTTTTTGTAAAATTTAAGAGGAATAACAATACATTTTTATTTACTTATATGTGTGTGTGTTTGGTACGGAGAAATTTCAATTTTTTCATTTTTGATTGATCAAAATTTTGGAATACATTTTTTTTACGAAAATTACTTAAAAATGAGCTGGAATATGACTTTTGTAGTAGAAGTAGGAAAAACAAGTATCACAAGTGACATTTCACATTGATTGTGTCTTCTTGACCTTCCAACACACCTCTTCTTCACCCTCACAATTCCTAGGCCCCATCCCTGCCTCCCATAGTATTTTTCTAGATTATATATATGGAGAAACGACCAAATATACTCTAGTGCTAAAAGAAATAGTTTAAATATACTCCTTGTTATACCTTTGGGTAGAATTCCAAATATACCCTTTCAGTTATACTTTAAGTCCAAATATATTTCTCCCAATATGACGAGGGATATATATACATTTATATAGAGTAGAAGAAAATAAATAAGAAATCCGCTTATTAATTTTCCTAGAAAAATCATAAAATTGATCAGTGGATCCAAACAGATTGGACAAAACTCTTTATTAGTATGGTACCATGATGTATTTGTGGTGGAGAGAACAGCTAGGCCTTATCTTGTCGAAACAACAACAAATCAAAAAGGTAAATTAGCTATTTCCCCTCTTTTTTCTATGTAAAAATAAACAGCTAGAAAGATAATTTGATGGAGATTTTGTCCAACACAATTATAGCAACAATTTGTGTTGCAATATTGTTGGTATTTACATGGAGAGTGTTGAATTGGGCATGGTTTAGGCCAAAAAAATTGGAGAATATCTTAAGGCAAAGGGGTCTAAAAGGAAATCCATATAAGTTACTCTATGGAGATTTGAATGAATTCACAAAAAGTATAGTTGAAGCAAAGTCTAAGCCTATCAATTTCTCTGATGATATAGCTCAAAGACTCATCCCTTTTTCCTCAACTCCATCAACAAAAATGGTATATGTTTCTTTTATTGATTCAGTTGGAAAGTAAACACCGCAACTTTGAGTATGCACATCTAACACTTCAACTTGTCTCTATTATGTGATGATCATTTAGACACGTGTAATATTTATGTGTTACGCTAGCGTTGGGTGTCTATAAGACACAGTGGAGACGAGTGAAGCGTTTAGTTGCTAGTTGAGACTAAGTTGAGGTGTCTAGATTTGAACCTCAAAGTTGGAGTGATTATTTGTCGACTGAAATCAAATTTGAGTGTTTGTTTATGTGCTATACCTTCTTCTTCTTTTTTTCTAATCGGAAACAGATTACTGGCAGGTAAAAGTTCTTTTGTGTGGCTAGGCCCATATCCAACAGTGTTGATCACAGATCCTGAACATGTAAAAGAGATTTTCACAAAGAATTATGTGTATGTAAAGCAGCGTCATGTCAATCCAATGACCAAGTTATTGGCTGACGGTCTATCAGCCATTGATGGAGACAAATGGGCCAAACACAGAAAAATCATCAATCCCGTGTTCCACGTAGAGAAGTTAAAGGTTCTACTTTATTACTCCTTCCGTTATATTTGTTCCCTTCTCCATTATTTTCAACGTTTTTTCTTCATTAGCTTTTCAAACCTATTTTGAATTGTTATACTTGACCTCTCTACCTTTACAAGGTAGGGGTAAGGTCGACGTACACACCACCCTTTTCAGACCTCACTTGTGGGATTACACTGAGTATGTTGTTGTAGTTTGATTGGGCAAGGACAATGGTTAAGAAAATAAGGGAGTCTCTTGGATCTTGTGGTCTTAAACTATAGATGTTGTGTATAATATACCAAAATATCATTTAAATCTTGTGGTCTAAACATTCCATGTAGGATATATTATATAGAAAGAAACGTTCTTTTTTAAAGAGACTTAGAAGGGAAGTAAGACAACTAATTTTATAACAAGCATTTGCTGGTTTTTTCATTTACAGCATATGCTGCCAGCATTTTATGTGAGTTGTAGTGAAATGCTAAGCAAATGGGAGGAAATTGTTCCAAAGGGAACATCATTTGAACTCGATGTATGGCCAGACCTTCAAATAATGGCTAGTGAAGTCATATCTCGTACAGCATTTGGGAGTAGCTATGAAGAAGGAAGAACAGTATTTGAACTTCAGAAAGAACAAGCTGAGTATGTAATCGAAAAAGGACGATCAATTTATATACCAGGATCAAGGTACATCACATTTCCACGTTCAAAACTTACTTTTGCGCTTGTCAAATCTCTCTGTAATTAAATATGAAATTTTTTCTACTAACAGACTTTTCTTGTTTATATAGGTTCTTGCCTACTAAAAGGAACAAAAGAATGCTGGAAATCGAAAAGCAAGTCCAAACAACGATCAGGTGTATCATCGACAAAAGATTGAGGGCAATGGAAGCAGGGGAGCCTAGTAAAGATGACTTATTAGGCATATTACTTGAATCCAATATGAAAGAAATTGAACAACACGGAAGCAAAGATTTCGGAATGACAACAGTTGAAGTGATTGAAGAGTGCAAGTTATTCTATTTTGCTGGACAAGAGACTACTTCAGTGTTGCTCGTCTGGACAATGATTTTGCTGTGCTTACATCCAGAGTGGCAAGTACGTGCCAGAGAGGAGGTGTTGCACGTCTTTGGAAATAATAAACCAGATTTGGAAAGACTAAATCGCTTGAAAATTGTAAGTACTTTTCTTCCAATGTTATAATTACTACGTTTTGTGTCCTCAATATAGTTATTCTACTGGACTGTCGAGACAAGAAATGAACTTAGAGAGCTCAATTGGCTTTAACTAATTGAGATTAGTTAATAAACATAAACAAGCTAAGTGTCGAAAAACATTCTTATGTGTTGAAATGGATTGTGAAAATAGACAGTTGTAAAAATAGACCAAAAGTGCTATAAAAGTTATAAGCAGAAAAATCATAAGCTGCGGCTAATCAACTTATAGCTTTTGGTTTTTTTTGGGTTAAAAGGACTTTTGGTCAAAGCTTTACCCAAACACTCTCATTCTACTGTCAATTTATGCAGTACTTTTTTCCTTAGGTAACAATGATCTTGTACGAGACATTAAGGCTATTCCCCCCATTGCCAGTAATTGGTAGAATGAATAAAGAAGAAGTGAAATTAGGGGAGCTAAACCTACCAGCCGAAATGCAACTCATCATACCCGCAATCCTAGTACATTATGATAAGGAGATATGGGGTGAAGACGCAAAGGAATTCAAACCAGAAAGATTCAGTGAAGGAGTGTCAAAGGCAACCAAAGGACAAGTCTCTTTTATACCATTTAGCTGGGGACCGCGTGTTTGCATCGGACAAAACTTTGCAATGATGGAAGCAAAAATGGCAATAGCAATGATACTACAAAAGTTCTCCTTCGAACTATCACCATCATATACACATGCTCCATTTGCAATAGTGACTATTCATCCTCAGTATGGTGCTCCTCTGCTTATGCGCAAACTTTAAGATGATATTTTACAACATTGGTGTTGTATGTTGATCTACATGCATTATTTGAATGATCGATGTACTAAATTGTTGCGAGATCGCAGAAGTCATGCTTCAAATTTAAACATTGACTGCAGTTTGGTTAATGTTATCAAAGTTTTTTAGCTTTTGATATGATTTGTGCTCCATCTCAAATCTCCTATTTCTCCTTGTATGTTTAACATTTTGGTGGAGGAAAAGTAGGTACTCTTAGTTAATTTTTCATATTTATAAGAAAAAAAGTATTTGAGAGAAGCCTTACTTATCACTTGTGGGAGTAGAGATGGTAGCAACAATTTGTGTTGCAATTTAGCTCCTTCTTGAAAAAATAAAGTGAGGTTCTCCATCTTAGCTAGCTAATAGTCTCCTAAAGCTAGTGATGTTGATGAGTTAATGCATTGTGTTGTGATTTAGACTATTAATCTTGTGGTACCATTTTAATTGGTATTTTTCAAGAAAAGCTTCTAAAGTAAGAAATTCAGTGTTTCACTAAGCTTTCAAATAACGGGCCATATACTACTCCCTCTATCCCTAATTACTTGTCCATTTTTAAATTGACACACCTATTAAGAAAATAATTAATGACATAGTGAGTTTACCATTTTACCCTTATTAATTATGAAGTGGATGAAAAGTTCTACATTTTTCAAAGTAATTATTTATTTAATTGAGGGTATAATAGGTAAAAAATTTTGTTCTTTCTTGATTTATCAAAATGGACAAGTAATTAGGGACAACTATAAAAGGAAAAGTGGACAAGTAATTAGGGACATAGGGAGTACTAAGTAGTACTATAACTAGTAAGAAAATAAAAGAAAGTTACATACATAGTGTTGGGTTTTAAAGGTGTGAACATGAAATGAAGGGTTGTGACTCTTCTGAAGGGTTGTGACTTTGCCAAAGGGTTGTGACCATTTAAAAGGTTGTGCCTTTGCCAAAGGATTGTGACCTTTCTGAAAGGTTGCCTTTTTTCCAAAGAGTTGTGACCTCTATCCTTTGTTGGCTATAAATAGAGAGGTTTTCTCTCATTTTTCTGCATCAAATTCTTCCCTTCTTTTGCATACTTTTCTTACAAAACAAAATCGATCGATCGTGTCTCTGTGTGTGATTCGTTGCTGTCATTTTGAGTTCGTTGAAATTATTGAAGTTTGAAGTACCACTACTTCTTTAATGGTTTATCCGTTTTATCTTGGGAGGAATTAATTTGCAACCTCAGGTACTTGAGGGGATTAAATTTCTTAAAGACACACAATGGGTTCTGTGGACTCAGATAATTCTTTATTTTTCTTTTTATCTTTATTATTTATGATTTGCTAATCTTAATGCAGAAGACAACACATAGTTCTATCACTACTTGCATATGACTTTCATAAATACTTGCATGTGATATTCATTCATTTTCTTACTAGTTATAGTGCTATGCAGTAGTATGGACCGCTATTCAAAATTTTAGTGAAACACTAAATTTAAATTTGGTAATTTAGACGCTTTTGTTGAAAAAATAGTAATTCAAGTGGGACCTCAAGAATAGTCTAACATAGGACTGACAGGGGGACCGGGTCGGCCCGCCCCGGCCCACTACCGGTCCGAGAACCGGCTCGCCGGACCCGGTCCCATTTGAATCTCGCGGGATGGGGCCTTCGAGATTAGGGGACCGATACCGGTCCGGTTCACCCGTTGGTCCCGGTCGACCCGGCTCGGATGAACCGGCCGGTTCGCGGGATCCCCTAACAATTATTTTATTTTATTTTTTTAAATTCTATCCGTTGGGCAACAGCTAGTGGGCCCCCCAACGGATTTTTTGACAGTTTTTTCCCCCTACCACCCCTACTTTTAATAATTTACTTTAAACCCTCAAGTTATTATAAATACACTTTAACCCACTTTTAATATTATAAATACCCCTCTATCCCTTATTATTTCTTACAAAATCATATATTCTCTCATCTATTTTTTATATTCTTTCAAGTCTCAATCTTAAGTCTCAAATCTCAATATTTTATTTCATTTAAGTCTCATATTATATCATAATACATATATTTCAATTCTAAGTTTTCATATTATATATCATAATATATATAATATGAAATTGGAGTTCCAAATTACAAGTTACAAGTTACAACAAACTACAAGCTTCAAGAATCGGTTATAACGTCTGCTATTAACGCAGACGTTTGGTACATTCGTTTCATAATATTTATATTTTATTTTTCGTCATTAATTTTTGTGTTATTATTATTTTTATATTATACTTTACATATAATTAAATATGAGTTCTAACAAAAAAGATACCGGTAAAGGAAAAGAGAAAGAACCAAGTGGCATTAGTAGATTATTTAATTTTACTAAAAAAAGTAGTAAGGAAAAAAATAAGAGTAAATGTGGTGGTACTTCT
>NW_006239028.1:1002249-1002417 GCF_000226075.1 Solanum tuberosum | reverse complement strand
TAATTTAAAAATCAAAATTTCAAGTTTAAATTACTTTAAAATATTTAAAATACAAATTCGAACTTTTCAAATTTGAATTTTGAAAATTGAAGTTTGAAATTTGAAAGTTGAATTTGAAATTTGAAAGTTGAATTTGAAATTTGAAATTTGAAATTTGAAGTTTGAAAT
>NW_006239028.1:969946-1002017 GCF_000226075.1 Solanum tuberosum | reverse complement strand
CCCGTCCCGTCCCCCCAAAACCCGTCCCATCCCGTATATATAGTGGGACGGGACGGGACTTATTTTTGTCCCCCCAATCCCAGTCCCGGCCAAATCCCCCAGCACCGTCCCCCGTCCCGTCCCGTCCCCCAGTCCCCGTCCCCGTCCCCTTGCCAGCCCTAGTCTAACATCACAACACAATGCACTAACTCATCAACATCACTAGATTTAGGAGACTATTAGCTAACTAAGATGGAGAACCTCACTTTTTTCCTCATATACTCTGACATATATAAACTATTCACAAATTTCGTTGGTAAACTTTTCCTCATAAATCAAAAGAATTAATTAGAACATATCTAACTTACATAAAAATATCTCATTACATATTAATTAGAGACAATAAATTTACTACCTGAAAAAATATTATATGGAGAAATTTATTATGAGCTGTTTCACTTATTGCATCATCTTTAGTTACAAAACGTCAGCATCACTCCTTAATTATATCTACACAAGAAAATTCCAAATTCAACAAAACTAGCTAGGGATTGGAAATATCAGTAATATAGTAGATGAATACAAAGAAAAGATAAACAAAATATTTAGTACAGTAAATTCATATGAAAACAAATGGAGATAATGTGTGAAAGGACGATATCTCTAATTAGGAATAAATGTCAAAATTTTACCAAATGAGACAAGTTAACAATTTATTAGAAATAAAATAACTACTATACGAATCTTTATGTACCTAAGTAAGACGAACCTTCAACCCAATGAGAAAACATATATGAATCTGTTAAATTAAGGACAATAACTTATAATGTGAATAGGAAAAAGAGAAGACATAAACATAGTAAAAAAGAGAGGCACAAACACAAAGGGGATGATACAAATAAACACTTGAATTGTACCTCAATTCACGTGACTTGGATGTATTTCACGCATTTTGCTAGGTAGAAAATTTCATATTTGTGTGAGATTTGGGGTTTTAGTTTTATTTTCTTTCTGAAAAAAAAAAAAGTGAGGTTCTCCATCTTAGTTAGCTAATTATAGTCTCCTAAAGCTAGTGATGTTGATGAGTTAGTGCGTTGTGTTGTGATGTTAGACTATTCTTGTGGTACCACTTCGATTAATATTTTTCAACAAAAGCGTCTGAAATAATAAATTTAGTGTTTCACTAAGATTTTGAATAGCGGTCCATACTACTGCATTTTACTATCACACACATAGTTCTATAACTACTTGCATTTGACTTTCGTTCATTTACTTACTAGTTATACTACTATATATAGTAGTATGTATTGCTATTCGAAATTTTAGTGAAATTATATACTATATAAAATGAGGTTAATTAAGAGGAAGCAGGTGAGATCCAAATGGAGATGTTGAGAAGCATGATAACAACAATTTGTGTTGCTTTTTTGTTGGTATATACATGGAAAGTGTTGAATTAGGCATGGTTTAAGCCAAAGAAACTTGAGAAATACTTAAGAAAGAGTGGTCTTAAGGGAAATCCATACAAATTACTCTACGGAGATGTTGAGAATCATGATAACAACAATTTGTGTTGCTTTTTAGTTGATATATACATGGAAAGTGTTGAATTGGGCATGGTTTAAGCCAAAGAAACTTGAGAAATACTTAAGAAAGAGTGGTCTTAAGGGAAATCAATACAAATTACTCTATGGAGATTTTAAGGAATTCACAGAAAGTATCACTGAAGCCAAATCTAAGCCCATCAATTTCTCCGACGATATAGCTCAAAGGCTCATCCCCTTTTACCTTGATTCCATCAACAAAAATGGTATGTTTCTGTGTTTAGAAACGTGAGTTGAGTAATGCGTATCAACTGTTTGGTAAAATTCCTGAATGAATTCAACTAACATCTATGTCATTCAACTTTTGGTATGCACAAGGAGACACTTAAACTTGTATAGAATTATACAAGAAATCACACATGTCCTACATTGTATAATACACATAGGACACCATGTACGACACAAAATTGCCATGTAGGATGCCACGTAAGATGAATGTGTCTATTTGCTAATTTTATACAAGTTTAAGTGTCTACTTGTGCACACCTAAAGTTAAAGGACATAGATGTCAGCTGAAGTCAAGTTGAAGGGCACTTTTATGTATTATGCCTTTCTTATTTGCTTTCATTAGTGATTTTGTTCTTGAAATTTCTTAATGGAAAATGCAATAAATCATACTCCTCTTTGTCCTAAATTATGTGATGTAGTTTAACTGGATACAAAATTTAAGAAATATTGAACATCTTTTGTGGGTCTTTTTGCCAAATAAGTGAGATCCAACGTGGATAAAATGTTGATAGAGTCATTAAATATTTCTCAAATAATGAAATATGTCATTCTTTTTGGGACATTAAATAGGAAAGTGTGCCACATAAATTGAGGTAGATGAAGTAGCAAAAACTCGAGATTTTAGATTTTACTAACCAAAAATTAAAGTGATTACTCGCAGGTAAAAATTCTTTTATGTGGCTAGGCCCATATCCAGTAGTGTTGATCACAGACCCTGAACATGTAAAAGAAATTTTCACAAAGAATTATGCGTATCTAAAGCAAAATCATCCCAATCCAATGACCAAGTTATTGGCTCAGGGTCTAGCAAATATTGAGGGAGACAAATGGGCCAAACACAGAAAAACCATCAATCCCGCCTTCCACGTAGAGAAGTTGAAGGTCCTACTTATTACTCTTGTTGTTGATGTTCTTTTCTCCATTATTTTCAACGTACTTTCTTTACTATTATATTTCCTTTTCGAACTTGTTTTGAATTGTTATATTTGAACTGAGGATCTTTCGAAAACAACCTCTCTACCTTCACAAGGTAGGGGTAAGTTTCTGTGTATACACCATTGTTGGTGTTTTTTAAAAATGGGGCAGCACAAAAAGATTGAAAATGTCTCTCAATGGATTGAAATGACTTTCAATAGCTTTCAATAATTTTATTAAGCATTGAATGGATTTAAATAGCCAACATAAAAAACATAATTTGCATAATTTAAAATTTAAACAACCTAAAATATCTCAACAACATAAACAAACTAACTAAAATTCAAAATTCAAATTTATTCAAACTAAACAACTTATTTTGCTAAAAGTTACTGCAGTAACTAAAAGCAAACTTCAACAACCATCATGCCCATATTCTACTTGTGGGATTATAGTGAATGTGTTATTGTTGTTGTAGTTTGATTGGACATAGACGATATTTATGAAAATAAGGGAAACTTGTAGGCTTAAACTAAATATGTGTATATTGTACCATAATAATCTTGTAGTCTGAAACCTGCCATGTGGGATATCGGAATTGAAGAATTACTAAATATAGAAAGTAGCGTTCTTTTTTAAACTGACTTAGAACGGAAGTAAGAAAACTAATTTAATAATAGGGAGAACCAAATTTAGAATTTAGAAAACATGGTAAATTTTCCTGCGCGACTTAGTATTTGCTTATTTAGATGCCTTAAACATTAAGAAGTTATCCATTTATAGTTGTTGGTTTTTTCATATGTTTACAGCATATGCTGCCAGCATTTTATGTGAGTTGTAGTGAAATGCTAAGCAAATGGGAGGAAATTGTTCCAAAGGGAACATCATTAGAACTCGATGTATGGCCAGACCTTCAAATAATGTCCAGTGAAGTCATATGTCGTACATCATTTGGGAGTAGCTATGAAGAAGGAAGAACAGTATTTGAACTTCAGAACGAACAAGCTGAGTATGTAATCAGAATAGCACGTTCAATTCATATACCAGGATCAAGGTACAACAATTTATGTACATCACATTTCCACGTTCGACACTTTCTTTTGTGCTTGCAAAATCTCTCTGTAATTAAATATGAAAAATCTGATCCTTAACAATTTTTCTACTGAAAGACTTTTCTTGTAATTTGAATAACTTTGTTTATATAGGTTCTTGCCTACTAAAATGAACAGAAGAATGCTGAAAATTGAAAAGGAAATACAAACGACAATTAGGCGTATCATTGACAAAAGATTGAGAGCAATCGAAGGAGGGGAGACTAGTAAAGATGACTTATTGGGCATATTACTTGAATCCAATATGAAAGAAATTGAACTTCATGGTAGAAAAGATTTTGGAATGACTAGATCAGACGTGGTAGACGAGTGCAAACTATTCTATTTTGCTGGACAAGAGACCACTTCAGTGTTACTCGTATGGACAATGATTTTGCTCTGCTTACATCCAGAGTGGCAAGTACGTGCCAGAGAGGAGGTGTTGCACGTCTTTGGAAATAATAAACCAGATTTAGAAGGACTAAATCGCTTGAAAATTGTAAGTACTTTTCGCAAGTTCTTTTCTTCCAATCTTTTAATGAGTACGTTTTATGTCCTCAATATAGTTATTCGATAGGACTGTTGAGACAAGAAGTGGACTTGGAGCCTGATTGGCTTAGCTAATTGAGATTAGTTAATATACATTAAGTGTTGGAAACCATTTTTATGTGTTGAATTTGACTTGTAGTGTTTTATTTTAGGTAACGATGATCTTGTACGAGACGTTAAGGCTATTCCCTCCATTGCCATCATCTGGTAGAAGGACTGAAGCGGAAGTGAAATTGGGGGAGCTAAATCTACCAGCCGGAGTGCAACTCATTATACCCGCAATCCTAATACATTATGATAAGGAGATATGGGGTGAAGACGCGAAGGAATTCAAACCAGAAAGATTCAGTGAAGGAGTGTCAAAGGCAACAAAAGGACAAGTCTCGTTTATCCCATTTAGTTGGGGACCGCGTGTTTGCATCGGACAAAACTTTGCAATGATGGAAGCAAAAATGGCGATAGCAATGATACTACAAAGGTTCTCTTTTGAACTCTCACCATCATATACACATGCTCCATTTGCAGTGGTGACTATTCATCCTCAGTATGGTGCTCCTCTGCTAATGCACAAACTTTAAGATGATATTTTATGACATTGGCGTTGCACATTGATCTACATGCATCATTTGAATGATTGATATACTAAATTGTTGCGAGATCGCCGAAGTCATGTTTCGAATTCAAACATTAACTGTAGTTTGGTTAATGTTATCAAAGTTTTTTAGCTTTTGATATGGTTTGTGCTCTATCTCAAATCTCCTATTTTTCCTTGTATGTTTAACATTTTGGTGGAGGACAATAGTTCCTTTAATTGCATTTTTTTTTCAAATGGGTTGATTTTTATTTGTTTTTTTTTCCTTCGCAGTCGAGTTTATGTTTAGTGGGACATAAGTTCTTTTAGGGTGCAGAGCATAACTTGTGAGATATGTAGTCATGATTTCAAATCAACATTTGAAGATGCAATTTGGGATCATGATTTGAAATCAAATCCCAAATTCTTCAAAAAACATGATTTTGGGATTCCAAATAGTGCTTTCAATTTATTTATTTTTAAAAAAATGTAAAACTTGACCCATGAATTTATATTTTGTAAAAGAAAAAAGACCAACCATTTTAAATTATTCAAAAAAAAAATTCATGCTCAGCGTGGAGAGATTGTCCGTGCCATGTGAAGGGATAATATTAAAAAATAACTAGGCACTACTATTATTGACTAGTGAATCATCATATATTATTATAAGTGGGAAGCTCCAAAATGAAAAGTTGAATTACCATTTTATCCCTACACTAAATATAAATTTAATCAAATATCTTAATAAATAATAATATTTTAATTATATAAAGATAACATTAAAAGTCCAACAACTATAATTTTAAAATATAAAACTTATTAATAATCATATGCATTGAACCGGATAAGCAATAGATGGTTCATCTGCCAGTAGTTATTATAGTAGCAAGTTTCCTCAATATTAATTAGAATACAACCTTTTCACATTCCAACATTTATTAGTTTGATTGAAGCTTCTACATGCTATATTTGTTCATCTATCTATACTTATTATAGCATATTATCTTAATATGTACTAATTTAGAATACAATGTTTTCTCAACAAAACATTTTCTTGTGTAATTTTTGTTCATTCTTTTTCTTAATTTTTTTTGTATTTGCAATATATGAATCTCATAACAATGGTTGTACGTAGCTGTTTGAACGTGTTCGTAAAAATATATTATTCTTGTTTATATAATATTTTATGAGTTTTAAGTTTTATAAATTATCAATGTTTCTTATATTCATATTTATGAGTTAAAATCAAACTGATGTATTGACATAAAAGTGTTAGAGATTGACTTTTGGTCCTCTTATATGTCATACCTTTACCATTAGCTTTGAGTCTTTGCTTAGCTTGAAATTGTTTGAAACTTTAATTTTTGATACCTTAAATTTGCTGAAGTTGGTAAAAAAGGAGTGGATAAATGAAATAGAATAGGTATTCATATATAATATTTTGGTGATATATGTTTATTAATGTTTTTCTAATTATATAATTAAAGTGGATGAATGAAACTACTCTAACCGTTGAAATCGGTAATCAAAACAACAAATGGAATACACATCAAAAACATTACTTATGAAAGAGTATCATGTAATATATCAATACATTAAATGTTGCTCAAAATATAATTCATTATACATTTTACCTCTCTAGATAAATTTAGTTGTTTAATTTTGTATTTTCAAATAATATTTAATTATCTAATATTGTTCAAAGAAGAAGTCATTTAAATATATTTTAGCTTGTACTTTTTCACTTTATTTTATTATTCATTACAATGTATTTTTTATATGATTTATTTTGTATGAACTACTTGTATGGAACACACGTGTGAAGCACGTGTCCAAAAACTAGTCTTTATAAAATTATGTGTATTTGCAATTTATAATCACAAACATTTATTTATTAAAAGAATATGGAGATATGTGATTTATTAATGTTACACCTTAGGATATTTTGATATCTTATTTATGAACTTTGATTTGCTCGTTTGATAAGATTGTATAAGAATTGATGAAAATATAGTTCTCACAACTTATTGAATTTTCCTGTTTACTAGAAAAAAAATACAAGGTAAGAAATTCAAAATCATGGAAAAGTCTTGCCCCTCGTTCACGCACTAGTCTATATTTTGTCAATCAATCATCCTATAAAAGTCCACAAATTTAACCAATTGGGACAAACACCTTTATTAGTTGTGGAAAATTCATCAAATACATACCCCATCTTGTCGTTGATATAATAGAAAAGCATAATACATATAAACTATCTTTAACTTGGTCTCAATAGATAGTGAATCACTTTAATTTTGAAAATGCATATCTAGACATCACAAGTCGTCCACATTGTGTCTCATGGACACCCCGACAATTATGTAACACATAAATTTTAGAAGTGTCTAGATGATCATTTTTTTGTAAGTTAATTCAAGTGTTCAACTGACACAGTAAGATGAATTGAGATGTCTGGATATGCTTAATTTATGTTTCATAT
Organism: Solanum tuberosum; assembly: GCF_000226075.1. Lineage (NCBI taxonomy): Eukaryota > Viridiplantae > Streptophyta > Magnoliopsida > Solanales > Solanaceae > Solanum > Solanum tuberosum. Next base: position 994,598 of record NW_006239028.1, on the reverse strand, counting down.
ATATAAGAGAAAAGAGTACTTGAGAGAAGCCTTTTTAAATATGGAGTACTTATCACTTGTGGGAGTAGAGATGATAGCAACAACTTGTGTTGCAATTTTGTTAGTAATTTACACATGGAAAGTGTTGAATTGGGCATGGTTTAGGCCAAAAAAACTTGAGAAATACTTAAGAAAGAGTGGTCTTAAGGGAAATCCATACAAATTACTCTATGGAGATTTGAAAGAGCTTACAAATAAACTCAATGAAGCCAAATCTAAGCCCATCAATTTCTCTGATGATGTACCTCAAAGGATCATCCCTTTTTTCTGTGACTCCATCAACAAAAATGGTAAGTACAAGAATCTAGCAAGTTTGCTTAATCATATTCTTTTCATGGACCAATCGCATAATTTTTGTTTATATATATACGACTTGAATCCATGGTCTTTGCCTGATCCGATATCATGTTTAAATGTGTGACCATCTCATTTAAAACGTGGAGGTAGTCCACTAACGGCCATTTTTGGCTCGAATAATGTAATTTTGGGAGGAGTTCCATACTTTTGTCTCTAGAAAGTGTGATGCTAGGTTGGGGTCTGGTGAACCAACTGGTCGCTCCTCTAGTTGAAGTATCGTGGCATAGTATAATTGAGTTTATGAATTCTGGATTCTTGAAAAAGCAGCTTATTGAGTTCTTGATGAATTATATATCTCTACGTATTAAATAGATTTTTAAACACAAATATAGAGTTTGAACTAAAACTAGTACTAGTTTTGTTGAACCCGTAGGCGATATATCACTTACAATCTATTTTAGTATAAGCTTTGCTTTTTTTACTAACACAAAACTGATAAATACTCTGCAGGTAAAAATTCTTTTGCCTGGCTAGGCCCCAAGCCTATAGTATTCATCACAGAACCTTCACTTATAAAGATAATTTTTGAAAAACATTATGTGTATAACAAGAATAAGCATTCTAATCCATTCGCGAAGTTATTGGTTCGAGGTCTCGTTACCCTTGAGGAACAGAAATGGGCTAAATATAGAAAAATCATCAATCCCGCCTTCCATTTTGAGAAACTAAAGGTTATATATACTATTATAATATTTGTTTTTGTGTATAGCTCGTAAATAGACTGACCTTAGTGATCATGAGTGAAATTAACCCGTCTACATAACAGCATATGGTTCCAGCATTTTATCAGAGTTGTAGTGAAATGCTAAGCAAATGGGAGGAGGCTGTTCCAAAGGAAACATCAGTCGAGCTCGATGTATGGCCACACTTTCAACTAATGACCGGTGAAGTCATTTCTCGAACTGCATTTGGGAGTAGCTATGAAGAAGGGAGAATAGTATTTGAACTTCAGAAAGAACAAGCTGAGTATGTAATGGAACAAGTTTTTTCGATTTATATACCAGGATCGAGGTACGTACAATTTTAAAGTATTTGATCAAATTTCTACTTCATAGCATAGAGAATTTACTTGGATTTTTGTTATAAGGTTCTTGCCTAGTAAGAAGAAGAAAAGAATGCTGGAAATCGAAAAGGAAATTCAAACGACAATTAGGTGTATCATTGACAAAAGATTGATGGCGATGCAAGCAGGGGAGACTAATAATGAAGATTTATTAGGCATATTACTTGAATCCAATACGAAAGAAATTGAACAACACGGAAGCAAAGATTTCGGATTGACAACAATAGAAGTGATTGAAGAGTGCAAGTTATTCTATTTTGCTGGACAAGATACCACTTCAGTGTTGCTCGTATGGACAACGATATTACTATGCCTACATCCAGAGTGGCAAGTACGTGCAAGAGAGGAGGTTTTGAATGTATTCGGAAATGAAAAACCAGATTTTGAAGGACTAAGTCGTCTCAAAATTGTAAGTAGTTTTCAGAATTTCTCATAAGTGAAATAATTCTACTGTCAACTTATGCAATACATGTTTGTTTTCCTTAGGTGACAATGATCTTGTACGAGACGTTAAGGTTGTTCCCCCCAGCACCGATATATGGTAGAAGGAACAAAGATGAAGTCAAATTGGGTGAGCTGAGTCTGATATAGAGTTTGAACTAAAACTAGTACTAGTTTTGTTGAACCCGTAGGCGATATATCACTTACAATCTATTTTAGTATAAGCTTTGCTTTTTTTACTAACACAAAACTGATAAATACTCTGCAGGTAAAAATTCTTTTGCCTGGCTAGGCCCCAAGCCTATAGTATTCATCACAGAACCTTCACTTATAAAGATAATTTTTGAAAAACATTATGTGTATAACAAGAATAAGCATTCTAATCCATTCGCGAAGTTATTGGTTCGAGGTCTCGTTACCCTTGAGGAACAGAAATGGGCTAAATATAGAAAAATCATCAATCCCGCCTTCCATTTTGAGAAACTAAAGGTTATACATATTACTATTTTTTTCTTTTTGCGTATAGCTAGTATAGTGATCATGAGTGATTAACCTGTCTAAGTAACAGCATATGGTTCTAGCATTTTATCAGAGTTGTAGTGAAATGCTAAGCAAATGGGAGGAGGCTGTTCCAAAGGAAACATCAGTCGAGCTCGATGTATGGCCACATTTTCAACTAATGATAGGTGAAGTCATTTCTCGAATTGCATTTGGGAGTAGTTATGAAGAAGGAAGAAAAGTATTTGAACTGCAAAAAGAACAAGCTGAGTATGTAATGGAACAAGTTTTTTCGATTTATATACCAGGATCGAGGTACGTACAATTTTAAAGTATTTGATCAAATTTCTACTTCATAGCATAGAGAATTTACTTGGATTTTTGTTATAAGGTTCTTGCCTAGTAAGAAGAAGAAAAGAATGCTGGAAATCGAAAAGGAAATTCAAACGACAATTAGGCGTATCATTGACAAAAGATTGATGGCGATGCAAGCAGGGGAGACTAATAATGAAGATTTATTAGGCATATTACTTGAATCCAATACGAAAGAAATTGAACAACACGGAAGCAAAGATTTCGGATTGACAACAATAGAAGTGATTGAAGAGTGCAAGTTATTCTATTTTGCTGGACAAGATACCACTTCAGTGTTGCTCGTATGGACAACGATATTACTATGCCTACATCCAGAGTGGCAAGTACGTGCAAGAGAGGAGGTTTTGAATGTATTCGGAAATGAAAAACCAGATTTTGAAGGACTAAGTCGTCTCAAAATTGTAAGTAGTTTTCAGAATTTCTCATAAGTGAAATAATTCTACTGTCAACTTATGCAATACATGTTTGTTTTCCTTAGGTGACAATGATCTTGTACGAGACGTTAAGGTTGTTCCCCCCAGCACCGATATATGGTAGAAGGAACAAAGATGAAGTCAAATTGGGTGAGCTGAGTCTGCCAGCTGAAGTACTACTCGTTATACCCGCAATCTTAGTACATTATAACAAGGAATTATGGGGTGAAGACGCGAAGGAATTCAAACCTGAAAGATTCAGTGAAGGAGTGTCAAAGGCAACAAATGGACAAGTCTCGTTTATTCCATTTGGTTGGGGACCCCGAATTTGCATTGGACAAAACTTTGCAATGATGGAAGCAAAGATGGCAATAACAATGATACTACAAAAGTTCTCCTTTGAACTCTCACCATCATATACACATGCTCCAGTTGCAGTAGTGTCTATTCATCCTCAGTATGGTGCTCCTCTGCTTATGCGCAAACTTTAAGATGATATGTACGTCATTTGCGTTGTACGTTGATCTACATGCATCATTCAAATGATCGATACTAAATTGTTGGGTGATCGCGGAAGTCATGCTTCGAATTTAAAACATTAACTGCAGTTTTGTTAATGTTATCAAGGTTATTTAGCTTTTGATTGATTTTAATTTTTTTTCTTAGCAATCGAATTTATGTTTAGTGAAACACTTCCTTTACCCCTTAAAGGGCTAAGGAGAGGGTGCCCTCGCATCATCGTCGCTCGCTCGGCCTCGGCATCGACATGCCTATTCTGAACATGTGAGTTCACACCGCACCATCATATCAATTTTTTTCCTTCTTCTGCATACACGTATTTTCTTACAAACCAAGTATTTTGTTGGAATTTTCTCCTTAAAGTAGAGTCATTGTGTGATTTCGTTGCTGTCTTTTGAGTTCGCTGAAATTATTAAAGTGTGAGGTACCACTACTTCTTTAATATGTATGATTTTGTTGCTAAAGTGTGAGGTATCACTACTTCTTTAATATGTATGATGATTTCGTTGCTGACTTTTGAGTTTGCTGAAGTTATTGAAGTGTGAGGTACCACTACTTTTTTAATAGGTATATCCATTTTATCCTGGGAGGCAATAATCCACAACCTCGGGTACATTGAGTGGATTAAATTTCTTAAGAACACATAGTGAATTATGTGGACTCAGTATTTCTGATTTACTATTCTGAATACATGATATAACATAAAGCAAATATTTAAAATTTTTTTATAGAAAATTCAAAAGAAAAAGTGTCTATAGAAAACCAAAGGCATAAATGTTTGTATATGAGTATAGGACGAAGCCCAAAAAAACTTGAGAAATACTTAAGAAAGAGTGGTCTTAAGGGAAATCCATACAAATTACTCTATGGAGATTTGAAAGAGCTTACAAATAAACTCAATGAAGCCAAATCTAAGCCTATCAATTTCTCTGATGATGTACCTCAAAGGCTCATCCCTTTTTTCTGTGACTCCATCAACAAAATGGTAACTACAACAATCTAGTTTTTAATTTTTTTTTTTATTACTTATTTTTCTTCCTTGCCTGATCTGATATCATGTCTGCATAATCATATTCTTTTCATGGACCAATCACATATATTTTTTTTTATATAAGACATGAATCCAATCTTTGCTTTTCCTGATCTGATATCATGTTTAAATGTGTGATCATGCAAACTATTAAAGGGAGCAAACTTTTATCTACGGAATTATGTCTTCGACTTCATGCAATTGTTAAAAAGTGGTGGTGGTCCACTAACAATTATTTTTCGCTTAATAATGTAATTTTTGGAGGAGTCGGTAGTTTGTCTCTAGATCTCCTTGTATTTGAAGAGAACATGTGACGCTAGGTTGGGGTTTGGTGAACCAACTGGTCGCTCCTCTAGTTGAAGTATTGTGGCATAGTATAGTTCTTCTTGTAAAACGTTTGTACCCAGGATGGAGCTAAGATTTTGAGTTTATGGATTCTGGATACTCGATATAGAGTTTGATTTAGGTTTAGTATAAGCCCTGCTTTTTTTACTAACACAAAACTGCTAAATACTCTGCAGGTAAAAATTCTTTTGCCTGGCTAGGCCCCAAGCCTATAGTATTCATCACAGAACCTTCACTTATAAAGATAATTTTTGAAAAACATTATGTGTATAACAAGAATAAGCATTCTAATCCATTCGCGAAGTTATTGGTTCGAGGTCTCGTTACCCTTGAGGAACAGAAATGGGCTAAATATAGAAAAATCATCAATCCCGCCTTCCATTTTGAGAAACTAAAGGTTATACATATTACTATTTTTTTCTTTTTGCGTATAGCTAGTATAGTGATCATGAGTGATTAACCTGTCTAAGTAACAGCATATGGTTCTAGCATTTTATCAGAGTTGTAGTGAAATGCTAAGCAAATGGGAGGAGGCTGTTCCAAAGGAAACATCAGTCGAGCTCGATGTATGGCCACACTTTCAACTAATGACCGGTGAAGTCATTTCTCGAACTGCATTTGGGAGTAGCTATGAAGAAGGGAGAATAGTATTTGAACTTCAGAAAGAACAAGCTGAGTATGTAATGGAACAAGTTTTTTCGATTTATATACCAGGGTCGAGGTACGTACAATATTAATGCATTCGAGCAAATTTCTACTTCATAGTTCATAGCATAGAAATTTACTTAAAATTTTATTTTTAGGTTCTTCCCTAGTAAGAAGAAGAAAAGAATGCTGGAAATCGAAAAGGAAATTCAAACGACAATTAGGTGTATCATTGACAAAAGATTGATGGCGATGCAAGCAGGGGAGACTAATAATGAAGATTTATTAGGCATATTACTTGAATCCAATACGAAAGAAATTGAACAACACGGAAGCAAAGATTTCGGATTGACAATAACAGAAGTAATCGAAGAGTGCAAGTTATTCTATTTTGATGATATTACTGTGCCTACATCGAGAGTGGCAAGTACGTGCCAGAGAGGCGGTTTTGAATGTATTCGGAAATGAAAAACCAGATTTTGAAGGACTTAGTCGTCTAAAAATTGTAAGTACTTTTCACAATTTCTCTCATTAGTGCACTAATTCTACTGCCAACTTATGTAATACATGTTTGTTTTCCTTAGGTGACAATGATCTTGTACGAGACGTTAAGGCTATTCCCCCCAGCACTGATATATGGTAGAAGGAACAAAGATGAAGTTAAATTGGGTGAGCTGAGTCTACCAGCTGAAGTACTACTCGTTATACCCGCAATCTTAGTACATTATAACAAGGAATTATGGGGTGAAGAGGCGAAGGAATTCAAACCTGAAAGATTCAGTGAAGGAGTGTCAAAGGCAACAAATGGACAAGTCTCGTTTATTCCATTTGGTTGGGGTCCCCGAATTTGCATTGGACAAAACTTTGCAATGATGGAAGCAAAAATGGCAATAGCAATGATACTACAAAAGTTCACCTTCGAACTCTCTCCATCATATACACATGCTCCAGTTGAAGTAGTGACTATTCATCCACAGTATGGTGCTCCTCTGCTTATGCGTCAAACTTTTAAAAATAGTTGTAGTTTAGTTAACCTATATTGAAAATTGTTAAACTTTTTTCTTCAGTGTGTGTTTTAGATCTTCAACATTTTATGGTGTTTAGCTTTCATCTAGTCTTGTGAAGAGTGATTTCTATATATGTAACTCAATAGGTTGAACAACCTTGAACCAATTTACAAGTCTCCATACCTGTAACAGAGATGCACTTGAAAGCACGCATGCAATTAATATTGTTCATTGGACAAACAATAGTATCAGCCCAATATGAGATCTCATCAGTAGAAATATATATCATTCTCAAACACCAATATGCACATTGGTCTGTTGACACATTTTGATGCTCCATTATCCCTGCAACAGTTAAATTTTTATCACCCCATGCACAGGGGCCTAAATTTTTATCACCCCATGCACCAAGTGGTTCTATTTAGGATGAAGGTTTTACACTCAACGTAGGCATGTTCTTAGCTCCCAACGCACATACATCAACTAAAACTTGCCATCCATTGTCCTGTGACAAACTCAGCCAAAAATAAGGAAATACAGAGAGTCCTTTTGCTGTCATCTACCTCCTTTTTGTAGATTGAGTATTACCTTTCAAGTGAGCATCATAAAAGTAATTAAGAAGTAGAGAAATAGTAACAATAAATTCCAGCAATAGGTGTGTGCCAATGGTTTCCATAAGACCATTTCGGTGCATAATTTTGGAACTGATTCCTGGATCCCATACACAATTAACCTTCACCATTCCACCAAGTTTAACCATGAACAGATTCTCACCGGGATCGACTGGAAAGAGACTTTCATCATGTCTTATTCCCTCATTAAATTTTACATGTTTAACATCATTCCTCACATCATTCGATTGTATTTCTCTCTTTGAAACATCATCAAGTATTGTGGACTTCATGAGAATTATGTCAACATATATGTTGTTAGATGCCACCAAATCAATTTTCTGTCTAGACAAGACACTATAAAGAGAGTTGACATCAAAATACCTCCTTGGTAGGGCGTGTGTGGAATGTGCAGCCGACACTATAGATTCTTGACCACCAAAAGAAATCAGTAAACATTCTCTGTCTTTAAAGTGAAATTGCTGAATAGTACCCGTTTCTTTGGGTGTTTCAGCGAGCACCCTAACCAGTAACGATGTGGACATAACATTGAATACCTTGCAAGCTTTATCCGACATTGCGTCGAATAGTTGGTTCATCTTTGAATTGCCTGATTCCATAGCTAGGATGTAGCGCGACATCTTGAGAAACCAATTGTGAGAAGCCCCTTCCCAAGCTATTTTTGAGTTATCCCCGTTGCTATAGTAACTTGAGCACCTAATGGCAAAAATTAGGATGCTGCTACCTTGAGCCCCAATAATAGGACGATAACCATTCTTATCAAATTCTGTTGCAGATACATGATGGCCATACTTCGTAAGCCTGAACACGAATGGAATAAACGGAGAAACATGCTGCCCAGTGTCAAACCAATGACAAGTGGGTAAGCCATCTGTCACACTCTCACACATTGCTAGGTCCCCAAAATCGGCCAATCACGAGTGATTGAATACAAATTGAAAAAAACTCAGCAATCGCAGCAACGTCATCATGAGGGATAAGGGAGACGTATCCATCAACTCATATTGGTTCATCAAAATCAGAACTCAAAATCTCATGAGAAATTTTTTTTGTCTGTCACAACAAGCTGCAAATTTGCAAATTGGCATTGTAGGTCGAACTCATTTCGCTGGAGACTTCCATCAAACACTATGTCTGTTTTAGTTTCGAGACATTCACCTTCCTCGACCAGGGGCGGCTCAACAGATCTCGTGGCCTGCAAAGGAATTTGCAACCCCACTAAATTATCCGCTACCAAGTCCAAAGCCATGTCAAATTCATGGACTTGAGCCTTCAAGTTGGTGAGAACTTTCATCAAACACCTGGTCTGCATGGATCTCCCATGACAAAAGTTGTCCAAGCAAAAAGGAGGTTTATGTCGATCAAAGTGTCAAACGTCTCAGGATGTACCTCAAAATTATTTGCAATGCTTGATTGTCCATCACCCAAAGCAGAGGCGATCTCTTCGCTAACCCTCGTAGTAGCACTGTCAATTGCATCTTCTATTGCAACCTCTTGAACTATTGTTGGTGACAAGCCCGTGATATTGGAAATACTAGAATTTGAGATATGGGTGTTGTCAAGTTGCTTAGACATAACTGAAAAACTGTCATGCACCTTCTGTAGCAAAGTAAGAATAGTCGTGATTTGCGTATGTGCAACAGCAAACTCAAGGGTGGTTCATGCTCGAAAGCACAAAGATAACTTTTCCTTGAAATGCTTCCAATCCCAAAATTGTTTGTTTGCGATACATCCAACGGAACCAGTCAAGTGCTTCACCATCGAGATAGAGGAAAGGAAGAGGTAGCCAGTCATTCTCCGGGAAGCCAAGGTAAGCGAAGTATCATTCGGCCCGAAAGATCCAGTCATCTAGATTACCCGTGCCAGTGAATCGATCTAAACCCACCACCGCCATTAGAGTACGAAAATGAAAGCACCAAAAACTAGAGCAAATATACACTTTATACTAACATTTATACACGTGACATAATCTTATCCATCGATCCGACATTTATTAAATATCGGATCGACGGATAAGATTGTGCCACGTGTCCCTATTTAGTCTTCCATTAGAGTGAAGGGTATATATTCTCTAGGTTTTGGATGGCAGGGACACCAATGTCCCAAAAGTATGATGGAGGGTATCTGCATACCATTTACGATAGTTCAGGGGTACATTTTGTCCTTTTTCCCTACTTAAAATGAGCTAGAATATGACTTTTGTAGTGGAAATAAGAAAAATAAGTAAAGTGATATTCCATATTGATTGTATCTTCTGAACCTTCCAACACACCCCATCTTCATCCTCATCATCCTTATCCCACTCCTACCTTCCATAGTATTTGTCTAGATTATATATATGGAAAAACGACCATATATACTCTTATACTATAAAAAATATTTGAAAAGGAAAATAATTTGATATATCCCTCAACTTTGTCATTTGGAGCTGATATGCTCCTCATTATGAAAGTGACTCATATATAACCTTACTGTTATACAAACGGTTCACATATACTCCTATTGTTACAAAATTAGCTCATATATATCATTCATTCAACGGAAGTGAAAAATTAATTTTAAATTTTGTATTTTTTGGAATTTTAATTTTTTTTAAAAATCATATAGGGGTATATATGATCCTAGGGTTGCGTATTGGTCGATTCGGTTCGGTTTTGAAGTTTATTGGTTTGGCTTATTGGTCATCGGTTTGTAGAGATACTAAACCATTATAGAACCATTAAGATATTGGCTTATTGGTTATTGGTTATTGGTTTACCGGTTTTTGATCGTTATCGGTTTAGCCATTAAGATTTGACACAAAAAAAAAAACAATTGAAAATCACTTAGAAACAAGGTGAAAAACCAAATAAACCATGCACATGAGTTCACAAGTTACGTCTTGCTCAAAAGTAGGCACTTTTACATTGTAGAATAACCAAGTATTTGAGACAACCATAAATAAAAGTAGGAAACCAAACTCTAAGTCAAGGACTTTATATACAAAATGGTATAAATATAATTATCTAATTTACTATCGGGTTATCGGTTAACCCGTTAAGAGAACACTCAAACTGTTAAGAACCGATAACCCGATTACAAAAAAAATCAAAATCGTTATCAAAACCGTTAAACCAATAACCCAATATTGATAAACAAATAACTTTTTTCGGTTTGTTTTTGAACAACCCTATATGATCCTTCTAGAAAAGTTCAAGGTATATTTTAATCTTTTTCATACATATTGTTTTTGACTTCTTTGATTATTTCTTATTCTAATTTTATTTTTTTATTTCATTCCTTAGTGTAAAGAAAAAAAATTCAAGACTAATTTTTTTGTGGGTATATTAATAATTTAAGACTATCTTTTTCGGCAATATTGTAATTTAGTTTTTGTATTTGAAAAAAAAAAATGGGTCATCTATAATAAATTTTACAAAAAAAATAGTGAAACATAAATAAACTTGACCATCAAAATAATAAATTTAAATTAGTCATTGAAACAAAAAAAAAGTCAAAAAAATGTGAGGAGAATTAAATATAGATATAGTTAACTAAGTGATCTCTATTTATTAGATGTTTTTTAGAGTCCCATTTTAGACGCGATTTTGGGCCCGTCTCCGAAAAATGCAATTTTGGTGTCAAAACAACCATATTGACATTGTGATTCTACTTTTGATAGTGTGGCAGCGTTCCGAGACCGTATTCTCACACTAGAACCCTTCTAAGATGATCAAGGTCAGTCGCCAGTGCACCCCTTAGGGGGATCTCACTAATCAACTTCCTTACAAATTATGGGCTTACTCACTCCCTCATTGACTCACACACATGTTAGACTCTTTTCGTTTAAAATATGCCTTGAATCTCATTCGAGGATGAATGTTCCCAAGGGGGAGATTACGTTTTTAGTGCAACGGTGTAATTGTTTCCAATTACTATATTTTGTTTTGAATTCCAAAGCAACGGAGTAATTCTTTGCTCATTTTGATTCATTATAGCAGAGAATGGGATACAAACAATTGGTTTGTGGATTATTCCATGGAAGGGGTGATTATCAATACAGATGTCCATTCCAAAGGATTGAAATCATCTGAATATCAATATTTTCATCAATATTGCCGATGTTGATATGTAACAATAAGGGATTGCGAGTATACATAGAATTCTTCAGAAAAGGTAACTTTTAAAATTTCCCGTTATATTGTTTTAGGCTTGGCTTAGATCAATAGGAACCACTGATATAAACTCTTCATGATAAAAGATGGATCAGTATACCAAGTTTAAACTAATTCAAGTGAACAACAACAATAACATTTGAAACCTACAAAGTTGAAATAGGAAAAGAGCGATATCAGCCATATCCCGACTAGTTTATTAGTATTCTACCTGAAATACGGAGAACGCAACACCATTAATCTTAAATATCAGCAACGTCCATTTCAAAGTTTGCGCATAAGTAAAGGAGCACCATACTGTGGTTGAGTAGAAACTATTGCAAGTGGAGCATGTGTATAAGACGGAGAGAGTTCGAAGGAGAAATTTTGTAGTATCATTGCTATTGCCATCTTTGCTTCCATCATTGCAAAGTTTTGTCCGATGCAAATTCGAGGTCCCCGGCCAAATGGAAAAAACGAGGCCTCTCCTTTTGTTGCCTTTGACACTCCTTCACTGAATCTTTCTGGTTTGAATTCCTTCGCGTCTTCACCCCATAATTCCTTGTCATAATGAATTAATACTGTGGGTATGAAGAGTTGCACTCCAGCTGGTAGACTCAGGTCCCCTAATTTGACTTCTTCTTTAATCCTTCTACGAAATGTTGCTACTGGTGGGAATAGCCTTAATGTCTCGTTCAAGATCATTGTCACCTAAGGAAAGAAAAATGTATTGCATAAGTTGGAAGTAAAATTTAGGTGTCATGCCTTTCCGAGATATTTTAGTAGTCTCTAACTAATTAATTGCCCCTATGAGACTGAAATAGAACGATAGAAAATGTGGTCTATCTGATCTCAGTTGGAATAATTTCGCATTAATCATGGGCAATACGATTTAACAGCTACTCTAATTTTAAAGTGTTCTTCATCTTTGAAGTTTGATCTATTTTAAAATTGTCTTACATAACAAACTTGTGGAAAGTACTTACAATATTGAGGCGACTTAGTCCTTCCAAATTTGTTTTTTCATTTCCAAAGACCTGCAAGACCTCCTCTCTGGCACGTACTTGCCACTCTGGGTGTAGGCACAACAAAATCATCGTCCAGATGAGCAACACTGAATTGCCCTCTTGTCCAGCAAAATAGAACAACTTGCACTCTTCAATCAACTCAATTGTTGTCATTCCAAAATCCTTGTTTCCGTGTTGTTCAATTTCTTTCATATTGGATTCAAGTAATATGCCTAATAAGTCATTTTTACTAGTTTCCCCTGCTTCCATTGCCCTTAATCTTTTGTTGATGATACGCCTAATCGTTGTTTGGATTTGCTTTTCGATTTCCTTCATTCTTTTGTTCCTTTTAGTAGGCAAGAACCTAACAAAACAAATGTAAAAGCAAACAAGAAAAGTTATTTTAATTAGGACAAAGTAATGAACATGTGATTTTCCATATTATGTAGAAATTTCACAAATAAATCGTTATACCTAGATCCTGGTATATAAACTGAATGAGTCATGTCCATTACATACTCAGCTTGTTCTTTCTGAAGTTCAAATACTTTTCTCCCTTCTTCATAGCTACTCCCAAATGCGGTTCGAGAAATGACTTCACCTGTCATTAATTGAAGGTCTGGCCATACATCGAGCTCGACTGATGTTTCCTTTGGAACAATATCCTCCCATTTGCTTATCATTTCACTACAACTTTGATAAAACGCTGGCAACATATGCTGTACAAAACAAATTAATCGCAAAAACCAGTACTAGTTATCAGTAGTAGAGCTTCATGTTAGCTAAATTTAGTAGTAATACGACTATGAAGTAAAAAAAATAACCTTTAAGTTCTCAAAATGGAAAGCAGGATTGATGATTTTTCTATGTTTGGCCCATTTGTCTTCCTCAAGAAACGCAAGACCTTTAGCGAATGACTTGGCAAATGGATTGGGATGAGCTATCTTTTGATACCCATAATTCTTTGTGAAAATCTCTTTTACATGTTCAGGATCTGTGATCAACACTGCTGGATATGGGCCAAGCCACACAAAAGAACTTTTACCTGAGAGTAATCCGTTCTCGCTTAGGAAAAATATATAAAAAAAAAAGGCATAATATAATTATCAACTATGAATTCATAGGGCTCTAATTGCTTAGGTAATGACATCAGTCAACTGTAGTCTCTAGAGTTACCACGGATCTGCCACTAGGATGGAGCAAGGGTACCGATCGAAAAAGGGTTCATCTTTACAGAAAATTAATTACATTGTACATATACAAGAAGAGAAAAAAAGTTAGTCTTTTAAGGACAAAGAATAAAAGAAACATACCATTTTTGTAGATGGAGTCAAGGAAAAAAGGGATGAGCCTTTGGGCTATATCATCAGAGAAATTGATGGGCTTAGATCTAGCTTCATTTAGTTTATTTGTGAGTTCGTTCAAATCACCATAGAATAATTTGTATGGATTTCCCTTAAGACCACTCTTTCTTAAGTATTTTTCAAGTTTCTTTGGCTTAAACCATGCCCAATTCAACACTCTCCATGTATATACCAACAAAATTGCAACACAAATTGCTTCTATAATTCTGTTGTAAGAAATCTCCATGAAAGTAATAAGAGTCTTCTTTCTAGCTACTTTATTTTACATAGAAAAAAGAGGGGAAGTAAGCTAATTTATATCTTCTTAATAACATTAATTGTTGGATACAACTCCTCTCTATTTTCGCCAATCAATTTCTTGGATGGGGGCACATGGCATACGTTACAGTTAATGACTAAGATTTAATTGACCAAAGAAAATATGATTTAGATGATAAATACATTGTATATTTAGTTAAAAAAATTATTGTAATCCCACAATCTTAGGAATATATTATCTTGTCCATAAATATAGTCAAAAAAAAAAAGACGAATGTAATAGATTTATTTATCTTCTTCATCCAAAACACGAGGGCTGGACTTATTCCTCAAAGGCACAAATTCCTATGTTGAAAAAACTACTCCCAATATACGTTTTTCGTCTCAAAATAAGTGTGTCCATTTGGCTTGTTTCACGTCTCAAAATAAGTGTGTCCATTTGGCTTGTTTCACGTCTCAAAATAAGTGTGTCCATTTGGCTTGTTTCATGCTAATTAAGAAAATTAGAAAAATAACAAATAAAAGGTATAGTTTGCTAAGTTACCCCTATTTATTATATGTTTTTTGAGAGTCGAGTACTATTAAGTAGCAGTAGTTCTTTATTACAAGGGTGTATTCGGAAACAATTACTATTTTTTGTTCTGAATTCTAAAGCGATTCTTGTTCTTTTATTTTGTTTGCTAAAGCAACACCCATTTAGGGACGGTGAGACTAAAAATTAAAGTCATGCCTTCTTTAAATTAGCTTGGAAGATTTGGAGATTATGTTGTGTTCTATTTTCCAGTGGTTGTGGTCAGGGGCGGAGCCAAGTAAGGCTCTCTGAACCCCTTCCGTGAAAAATCTATTGTTTATGCATAGTTAAAAAAACAAATATGTATGAATAGTAGATATTGAACTCCTTTGGCTTCTTCGTGTATTTTTTATGTAATTAGGTTTCGACCTTATGAAACAAACTTGCAGGACTGGGAGTGAACAATTTATATGCACAATTAAATGCAGTTTATATAGATTTTTGTTATATGGTTAAAGGCTTAACTTGGATTAATTGGAACCACTGATATAAACTCTTCATGAAACAAGATGGAGCATCATTACAAGTTTAAACTAATTCACCCACAAAAGAGCATCAATTTTGATTATTTTCTCGTTGTGAATTTTGTTGTTACAACTCATCTTCATATTATCAAGTATTGGCTTGTAAAATACGAAGAGAATCCAAAAATAAAATAAAATATCTATAATATGAAAAATTAGATGAAGATTTATATAATACCATTGCATCCATTATTATTATTATTTAGTGGTAATGAATACAAACTTAGCATTAATAAATATTCATAAAGATAATTTTTAACTATTCAATTCTTAACCAACAGAATACATAGTATGATAGTAATATACTCTCAAGTTCATGCATATCATTAAGATTTCTTGTTTCCAGCATTAAACTCTTCTATACCTTAGACATTACTAGTTCATATTCATTACTATTCATAATCATTGGCACTCCGATTGTGTCATGTGCATGGTTTCAATGAAATTTTGAAACTTGCCGAATGATGACAAGTATGTTATTCTTAAAATTTAGTCATAACACCGATTTTAAAACTCTCAACGCATTTTAATAAAATTAGTAGCATAAAATCAAATTTTAACGAGAGCTCTTAAATATATACATATACATGCAAAATTAATAACAATTTAGAGTTACTTTTTTTGTTTTTAGATACTACTTATTTTCAATGTAGTATTCTTGAAAGACATAAACTCCTTAACTTCATATAGTGATATTATTACTTATAAAAATAAAAATTAATTCTCTTGATCTCTTGAATCAGTTGGTGTCATTTGTTTTCAATACATTATCTTGGATTTTGTTTTAAAAACTTTATTTACTAATATCCGGATTTGAGCTGTTTCATTTACGGTTGTAAAATATTTCTGTTAAAAAGTAGATAATTTGTTTTCTTTATTTTTTTTTTATAAAGTTTGTAACGTTTTATTTATAATTTTTAATATTGTTTAAAATGAAATTAAAATAATAAAATTCAATTTTTTTGGATTCATGGTAGGGTAAACATCTTATTACTGAGCTGTATGCCATGAGCAAATGTGATTGGCTTCAATAGCTTATGACGTAAAAAATGTTTTGTAAAATTAAGAGGAATAACACTTTTTTTAAACTTATATGGGTGTGTTCGGCACGGAGGAATTTCAGTTTTTTCATTTTTGATTGGTCAAAATTTTGGAATACATTTTCTCTACGAAAACAAGTTACGTAAAAATGAGCTGAAATATGACTTTTGTAGTAGAAGTAGGAAAAACAAGCATCACAAGTGACATTCCACATTGATTGTGTCTTCTAAACCTTCCAGCACACCTTATCTTCATCCTCACAATCCCTACGGCCCCATCCCCACCTCTCATAGTATTTTTCTAGACTATATATACGGATAAACAACCGAATATACACTTGTACTATAAAAAATAATTTAAATATATTCTTTGCTATACTTTGAGTTCAAATATACCAATCTCGTTATACTTTTAGTCTAGATATCCCTTTCCGTTATACTTTTCGTCCAAATATACTCCTTCCATTATAGCTTCCATCCAAATATACCTCTTCCAGTATAACAAGGGATATATTTCGTTATATATAAATACTTTTAAATTAATATTATTTTTTAGAACACGAGAAAATAAATAAGAAACCCGTTTATTAATATCCCTAGATAATATCATTGAATCCCACAAAATTGAATGGATCCAAACAGATTGGACAAAGGACTTTATTAGTACTGGACAATGATGTTTTTGCCTTCGATATTATAGAGAGAAAAGCTAGGCCTTATCTAGTCCAACAAACAACAAATTAAAAAAAAGGTAAATTAGCTATTTTCCCCTCTTTTTTCTATGTAACAATAAACAGCTAGAAAAATAAAATTTCATGGAGATTTTGTACAACACAATTATAGCAACAATTTGTGTAGCAATTTTGTTGGTATATATATGGAGAGTGTTGAATTGGGCATGGTTTAGGCCAAAAAAATTGGAGAATTTCTTAGGGCAAAGAGGCCTAAAGGGAAATCCATATAAGTTACTCTATGGAGATTTGAATGAACTCACAAAAAGTATAGTTGAAGCTAAGTCTAAGCCTATCAATATCTCTGATGATATAACTCAAAGGCTCATCCCTTTTTTCCTTGACTCCATCAACAAAAATGGTATGTTTCTTTTATTCATTCGGTTGGAAAGTAAACACTGCAACTTTGAGTATGCATATCTAAACACCTCAACTTTGTCTCCACTATGTGATTAGTTTATCTAAAATTTATGTGCCACGTTAGTGTTGGGTGTTTACGAGACACAGTGGAGAGATCAGTTGGAGTGTTTAGTTGCTAGTTGAGACCAAGTTGAAGTGTCTAGATTTGAACCTCAAAGTTGGAGTGCTTATTTGACAGCTGAAATCAAATTGAGTGTTTATTTATGTATTATGCCTTTTTTTTTCTAATCGAAAACGGATTACTGGCAGGTAAAAGTTCTTTCATGTGGCTAGGCCCATATCCAACAGTGTTGATCACAAATCCTGAACATGTAAAGGAGATTTTGACAAAGAATTATGTGTACCAAAAGCAAACTCATCCAAATCCATTTGCCAAGTTATTGGCTCAAGGTCTTGTGTTGGTTGAGGAAGACAAATGGGCAAAACACAGAAAAATCATCAATCCTGCTTTCCATGTTGAGAAGTTAAAGGTTATATATGCTTCTTTTTTGTTGTATTGAATTTAGGCAAAAAAAAAACAGAAAATTCAATTTTCTGTTTTAATTTTCATTTGTTTTGTACAGCATATGTTGCCAGCATTTTATATGAGTTGTAGTGAAATGATAAGCAAATGGGAGGATATTGTTTCAAAGGAAACATCATACGAGCTCGATGTATGGCCCGACCTTCAAATAATGACCAGTGAGGTTATTTCTCGAACCGCATTTGGTAGTAGCTATGAAGAAGGGAGAATAGTGTTTGAACTTCAGCAAGAACAAGCTGAGCATATAATGGACATAAGTCGTTCAATTTATATACCAGGATCGAGGTATAATAATTTACTTTTGAGAATTCTTCATAATATGGAAAATCACATGTTCATTACTTTGTTTGCTTTTAAATTTGTTTTGTTAGGTTCTTGCCTACTAAAAGGAACAAAAGAATGCTGGAAATCGAAAAGCAAGTTCAAACAACGATTAGGCATATCATCGACAAAAGATTGAGGGCAATGGAAGCAGGGGAGACTAATAAAGATGACTTATTAGGCATATTACTTGAATCCAATATGAAAGAAATTGAACAACACGGAAGCAAAGTTTCGGATTGACAACAACAGAAGTGATTGAAGAGTGCAAGTTATTCTATTTTGCTGGACAAGAGACCACTTCAGTGTTGCTCGTGTGGACAATGATTTTGTTGTGCCTACATCCAGAGTGGCAAGTACGGGCCAGAGAGGAGGTTTTGCAGGTCTTCGGAAATGAAAAACCAGATTTGGAAGGACTAAGTCGCCTCAAAATTGTAAGTACTTTCCATAAGATCGTTGCATAGATCAAACTTCAAAGATCAAGAAAACTATAAAATCAGGATAAAACCAGTAGCTATTAATGTGAAATCGTTCGGACTGGGATCCTGAAATATCTCGGAAAGGCATGACCCCTGAATTTTTTAAGAAGTGACCTAATTTTACTTCCAACTTATGCAATGCATTTTTTTTTCCTTAGGTGACAATGATCTTGTACGAGACGTTAAGGCTATTCCCCCCATTACCAGTATTTAGTAGAACGAACAAAGAAGAAGTTAAATTAGGGGAGCTGTATCTACCAGCTGGAGTGATACTCATTATACCTGCAATCTTTATTCATTATGACAAGGAAATATGGGGCGAAGACGCGAAGGAATTCAAACCAGAAAGATTCAGTGAAGGAGTGTCAAAGGTAACAAAAGGACAAGTCTCGTTTATTCCATTTGGTTGGGGACCCCGAATTTGCATTGGACAAAACTTTGCAATGATGGAAGCAAAAATGGCAATAGCAATGATACTACAAAAGTTCTCCTTCGAACTCTCTCCGTCTTATACACATGCTCCATTTGCAATAATTACTATTCATCCACAGTATGGTGCTCCTCTGCTTATGCGCAAACTTTGAAATGGATCGAATACTACTAAATAGTTGGGCTATGGCTGAAGTCACTCTTTTCGAATTTCAACGTTGTAGTTTTGAAATGTTATTGTCGTTGTTCACTTTCTTTTTCACTTCTCTTTTGTGGGTGAATAAGTTTAAACTTGTTATGATGCTCCATCTTGTCTCATGAAGAGTTTATATCAGTGGTTCCTATTGATCCAAGTTAAGCCTTTAACCGTATAACGAAAATCTATATAAACTCCATTTAATTGTGCATATAAATTGTTCACTCCCAGTCCTCCAAGTTTGTTTCATAAGGTCGAAATCTAATTACATAAAAAATACATGAAGGCCAAAGGGGTTCCATATCTACTATTTATATATAATTTTTTTAAAACTATGCATAAACAATAGATTTTTCACGGAAGGGGATTCAGATAGCCTTACTTGGCTCCGCCCCTGACCACAACTACTGGAAAATAGAACAGAACACAATCTCCAAATCTTCCAATCTAATTTAAAGAAGATATGACTTCAATTTTTACTCCCTCCGTCCCTAAATAAGTGTTGCTTTAGCAACTAAAAACAATTGTTCCAAAACAAGAATCGCTTTAGAATTGAAAACAAAATATAGTAATTGTTTCCAACTACACCCTTGAATTAAAGAACTACTTCTTCTTAATAGTACTCGACTCTCAAAAAACATCTAATAAATAAGGGTAACTTAGTAAACTATACCTTTTATTTGTTATTTTTCTTAATAAGCGTGAAACAAGCCAAATCAACACTTATTTTGAGACGAAAAAAGTATATTCGAAGTAGTGTTTTCAACATAGGAATTTGTGCCTTTGAGGAATAAGTCTTGCCTTCATGTTTTGGATGAAGAAGACAAATAAATCTATTACATTCGTCTTTCTTTCTTCTCTTTTTTTTGACTACTAGTTCTCGAACACGTGCGTGCACGTGATTCTATACTAATTAGTACAAATTTCTTAAATTGATAGAGAAGGTAATGAAGCAATTGAGCAGATGCGAGAATTTCAAAAAATGACCAAGCAAAACAAGTCGCATAATATAAAACAAAGTCTGAAGACTGAAAACGCAAGCAATGAACAATAAAGAACAAAAATTATTAAGAGCAAAACAAAGGTCTAAGAAACTAATATAAAAAGAATATAGCTTTGTTGCAGAAAGTGCTAAAAATACATCAAATATTGAGTATTTTTAAAAAGAAAGCATATAATAATTTGACAATGACCCAAAGGATAAAACTATTGATTTTATAGAAGGTAAAAGAATATGAAAAGTTCTTTTAACTGATGGAAGCTAAAAAGAAGTAGAAAATAATATTAATTTAAGATGATAATGTGTGAGTTAAAGGCACAAAATTAATGAATATTATTAGAATATAAGTTATGAAAATGAAAAGGTGTAGTTATGGAGTTGATTTTAATGAAAAAATATTTTTTGTAAATGATTTTAAGTAAATAAATTAATAGGTAAGGGGTATTTTCGTAATCCAACTTTTGACTTAGTTTCTTCCCACTTTTAGTAATATATGATATTTATGGACAAGATAATTTATTGCTAAGATTGTGGGATTACAATAATTTTTTGAACTAAATATACAATGTATTTATCATCTAAATCATGCTTAGATATTTTCTTTGGTCAATTAAATATTAGTCATTAAATCTAACGTATGTCATGTGCCCCTGATCCAAGATAGAAATGGGGAAAATGGAGAGGAGGCGTATTCAACAATGTTATTAAAAAGTTACAAAATTAGCTAACTTCCCCTCTTTTTTCTAAGTAAAAAAAAGTAGCTAGAAAGAAGACTCTTATTAATTTCATGGAGATTTCTTACAACAGAATCATAGCAGCAATTTGTGTTGCAATTTTGTTGGTATATACATGGAAAGTGTTGAATTGGGCATGGTTTAAGCCAAAGAAACTTGAGAAATACTTGAGAAAGAATGGTCTAAAGGGAAATCCATACAAATTACTCTACGGAGATTCGAAGGAACTCACAAATAAACTCAATGAAGCTAGATCTAAGCCCATCAATTTTAATGATGATATAGCTCAAAGGCTCATCCCTTTTTTCCTTGACTCCATCAACAAAAATGGTATGTTTCTTTTATTCTTCGTCTTTAAAAGAATAATATTTTTTTTCTGTTCGTGTATATATGTAGCTTAATTTTTCTATAAAGAAGGTCTAGATGAACCCCTTTTCAGTACCCTAGCTCCATCCTAGAGGCAGATCCATGGTAGTTCCGCCCCTGCTCTATAGACTATAGTTGACTGATGCAATTACCTAAGCAATTAGAGCCCTTTGAATTCATAGTTGATAATCGGTCTTACTTGTGCTTACTTGTCAGCTGAGATCAAATTAGAGCCCTTCTTTTTTTTATATTTTTCCTAATCGAGAACGGATTACTCTCAGGTAAAAATTCTTTTGTGTGGCTGGGCCCATATCCAATAGTGTTAATCACAGATCCTGAACATGTAAAAGTGATTTTCACAAAGAATTATGGGTACCAAAAGCAAGCTCATCCCAATCCATTTGCCAAGTTATTGGCTATAGGTCTTGCGTTGCTTGAGGAAGACAAATGGGCCAAACACAGAAAAATCATCAATCCTGCTTTCCATGTTGAGAAGTTAAAGGTTATATTCACTTCATATTCTTATTACTACTAAATTTAGTGAACATTGGCGAATTTTCAATTGAAGCCCCTTCAATACATGTAGCTCCACTACTGATAACTAGTACTGGTTTTGGCGATTAATTTGTTTTGTACAGCATATGTTGCCAGCGTTTTATCAAAGTTGTAGTGAAATGATTAGCAAATGGGAGGATATTGTTCCAAAGGAAACATCAGTCGAGCTCGATGTATGGCCAGACCTTCAATTAATGACAGGTGAAGTCATTTCTCGAACCGCATTTGGGAGTAGCTATGAAGAAGGGAGAATAGTATTTGAACTTCAGAAAGAACAAGCTGAGTATGTAATTGACATAACTCGTTCAGTTTATATACCAGGATCAAGGTATAATGATTTATTTGTGAAATTTCTACATAATATGGAAAATCACATGTTCATTACTTTCTACTAAAATGACTTTTCTTGTTTACTTTTACATTTGTTTTGTTAGGTTCTTGCCTACTAAAAGGAACAAAAGAATGCTGGCAATCGAAAAGCAAGTTCAAACAACGATTAGGCGTATCATTGACAAAAGATTGAGGGCAATGGAAGCAGGGGAGACTAGTAAAAATGACTTATTAGGCATATTACTTGAATCCAATATGAAAGAAATTGAACAACATGGAAGCAAGGAATTCGGAATGACAACAATTGAGTTGATTGAAGAGTGCAAGTTGTTCTATTTTGCTGGACAAGAGGCTACTTCGGTGTTGCTCGTGTGGACAATGATTTTGTTGAGCCTACATCCAGAGTGGCAAGTACGTGCCAGAGAGGAGGTTTTGCAGGTCTTCGGAAATGAAAAACCAAATTTGGAAGGTCTAAGTCGCCTCAAAATTGTAAGTACTTTCGGAAAGTTCGTTATGTAAGACAATTTAAAATAACCCAACTTAAGCAATACATTTTTCTTTCCATAGATGACAATGATCTTGCACGAGACGTTAAGGCTATTCCCCCCAGTACCAACATATCGTAGAAGGAACAAACATGAAGTCAAATTAGGGGAGCTGAGTCTACCATCTGGAGTGCTACTCTTTATACCCACAGTGTTAATTCATTATGACAAGGAATTATGGGGTGAAGACGCGAAGGAATTCAAACCAGAAAGATTCAGTGAAGGAGTGTCAAAGGCAACAAAAGGACAGGTCTCGTTTATTCCATTTGGTTGGGGACCTCGAATTTGCATCGGACAAAACTTTGCAATGATGGAAGCAAAGATGGCAATTGCAATGATACTACAAAAGTTCTCCTTCAAACTCTCTCCGTCTTATACACATGCTCCAGTTGCAATAATTACTACTCAACCACAATATGGTGCTCCTCTGCTTATGCGCAAACTTTGAAATGGATGTTGCTGATATTTAAGATCAATGGTGTTGTGTTCTCCGTGTTTTAGTTCGAATACTACCAAACAAGTCTGGATATGGCTGAAATCGCTCTAATCCTATTTCAACGTTGTAGTTTTGAAATGTTATCATTGTTGTTCACTTTCTTTTTCACTTCTCTTTTGTGGGTGAATTAGTTTAAACTAATTGGTATACTGATCCATCTTTTCTCATGAAGAGTTTATATTGATCTAAGTCAAGCCTTAAACTGTATAACAGGTAGTTTTAAATGTTATCTTTTTCTGAAGAATTCTATGTATACTCGCAATCCCAAATTGTTACATATCAACATCGACAGTGATGCATTATCAATTTTATAACAAATTTTCAAGGAATTAATGAAAATATCGATATTCAGGTGATTGCAATCAATTGAATCAATCCATTGAAATCGACATGTGTATTGATAATCACCCCTTCTATGGAATAATTCACAAACCAATTGTTTGTATCCCATTCTCTGCTATAATGAATCAAAACAAGCAAAGAACTACACCGTTGCTTTAGAATTCAAAACAAAACATAGTAATTGTTTCCAATTACACCGTTGCACTAAAAAAGTACTTCTTAATAGTACTCGACTCTCAAGAAACATATAATAAATAGAGGTAACTTAGTAAACTACATCTTTTATATGTTATAATCAGGGTGAAATGAGCTAAACCGACACACTTATTTTGATATGGAGAGAGTATATCCGAAGTAATTTTTTCAACATAAGAATTTGAGCCTTTGAGGAGGTCTAGCCTTCATGTTTTGGATGACGAAGAACAAATAAATCAATGGAAAAGTAGGAGTGCCAATTACAAGCCATATAAGGTGAAATGAATCCATTTAATTTATATTTACTTAAATGGATCACACATATTTTCTTTAAAAAAAAGAACACTAGGGGGTGGAGGTGGAGATGAAGGTTGGTGGAGGTGTGGGGGAGGGGAGATGAAATTTTTTATTTTTTTTTGAATTCTTTTGAAAAAAAATTGGTGCTGGGGTGGACGCAGAGGTGAAATTTTTTTAACTTAATTTTTTTTTGAATTATTTTGATTTTTGAAAAAAATTGGGGGTGGGATGGGGGTAGGGGGTCCATGTGGAGGTAAGGTGGGGGTGAAAAGAATTTAACTTCTTTTCTTTTTGAATTTTTTTTGATTTCTTAAGAAAAAAAGAATTTGGGATGGGGTGGGGGTATGGTGGAGGTGGAGGGTGTGAAAAAAATTTAACATTTTTTCTTTAAAAAAGTTTGGAGGCACTGGTGGGGTGGGGATAGGGGGGGAC
>NW_006239028.1:962370-969460 GCF_000226075.1 Solanum tuberosum | reverse complement strand
GGACAGGTGAGGTGGGGTGGGGAGAAAATTTCAGAAATAGCAAAGATAATAGACATAATAAGACTTTATAACTATAGTTTGGTAATTGCTATCCATAGCACTATAAATTTGTTTGCTATGGAGGTTGCGGTTTGTATATTTTGCTTGAAAATATACAAAAAAGGTAAGTATATACAAATGGAGACTGTGGTTTGTATATTTCGCTTGCGAATACAAACATAATAGATAAATACAAATTCTGTATTTATACATTTAGAAATTTTTCAGAAATCTGCTTGTATATTTCGCTTGTCAAAATACAAATAGAGTAATTTATTATGATTTTTTCATAAATCGTATACAAATAGCTAGTTACAAATTCTGAATTTATACAATCAGAAATCGAATTATACAAATTCTAAATTTATATAATTAGGGACCGAATTATACAAATTATGGATTTATACAATTAGGAAACCAAATAGCAAAATTTCGTGAAACTGTTGCTACAATGGGTGGGAGTGGGGCAGGGATCAGATGGGGGTACGGGGTAGTAAAAAATTAAATTTCTTTTTTGTATGAAAAAGTATTTTTTGAATAAAAATAATAATTTAGGAGTGGGTTTGGGGTGGTAGGGGTTGGGTATTAATAATTTAATTTTGATTTAATGTTTTTTGACTTAAGGAAATTAAAGTGGGTTAGAAACATTTTACCCAAATCACATTTGACCAAATTCATAGTTACCCATATTTTTATATGGATCGCTTATAATCCAATAAATTTTGACTCAATCCATCCAATTCCAATTCAATCCAACCATTTGCCTTCCCATAAGCGAAGGGTATTTATAAGTTTTTTTTTCCCATAACGGGAATGGAAAAAAAATGTAGGTAGAGGTATTTATTTATTCTTACTATATTTATGAACAATAATTTTTTAAACTAAAAAAGTAAATAAAAATAAGAAACTCAAATAATGATAAGCAAATAGATCTACATATAGGAGAGAAATTTAAAACTCAAATTAGCAGTTGAATCAAACAAGTAAAAAAAAATTATTTGTAAGAAATATCAAATATACAATGACTTTGCTAGAAAAATCATATATAGCTCTACATGAATTTTGTGTCCTACATAGCAATTTGGTTTCCTATGTGGCGTCATACGTTTATTATGTGATGTAGTATGTGTGTTTACTTGTTCAATTTTATTACAAGCTTAAGTGTTTATTTATGCACATTCAAAACTTGAGGGCGTAAATGTCAGCTAAAGTCAAATTAAATAAAATATTTATGTATTATGCCTTTTATATTTACTATATTTATGGACAAGATAATAATATGTTGCTTAAATGGTGAGATTACAATAATATTTGGAACTAAATATATAATGTATTTATTATCTGAACCTTAGTCATTAAGTCAGGGATTTTCTTTGGTTAATTAAATCTTAGCCATTAAGTCTAATTAATATATATCATGTGTCCCCCATCCAAGCAAAAACTTGAGAAAAATGGAGAGTAGCCGAATTCCAAAAATGGAAAGGTTATAAATCAGCAAACTTCCCCTCTTTTTTCTATATAGAAGGAAGCAGCTAGAAAGAAGCCTTTTGTTAATTTCATGGAGATTTCTTACAACAGAATTATAGCAGCAATTAGTGTTGCAATTTTGTTGGTATATACATGGAAAGTGTTGAATTGGGCATGGTTTAAGCCAAAGAAACTTGAGAAATACTTAAGAAAAAGTGGTCTTAAGGGAAATAAATACAAATTACTTTATGGAGATTTGAAGGAACTCACAAATAAACTCAATGAAGCCAAATCTAAGCCCATCCATTTCTCTGGTGATGTACCTCAAAGGCTCATTCCTTTTTTCTGTGACTCCATCAATAAAAATGGTATTTTTTTTTTCTATTCTTGTACATTTGCACTCTCAATTTTAGAGTGCATACTTGTAAGTTGAGATCAAATTTGAGTGTTTGTTTATGTATTATGCTGCTTTTTTTTTTTCTAATCGAAAATGGATTACTCTCAGGTAAAAATTTGTTTGTGTGGCTAGGCCCATATCCAGTAGTGTTGATCACAGAACAAGAACATGTAAAGGAATTTTAACAAAGAATTATGTGTACCAAAAGCAAATTCATCCCAATCCATTTTCCAAGATATTGGCTCTAGGCCTTTCGAAGCTTGAGGAAGACAAATGGGCCAAACACCGAAAAATCATCAGTCCTGCTTTCCAAGTTGAGAAGTTAAAGGTTATATTATTCACTTCATATACTTATTACTAATAAATTTAGCAAACATTGGTAAATTTTCATGCCAAGGACTTAAGATAGCATATTGAAATGTCTTAACATTATGAAGTTGTCCGTTTATATCCATGCGTGCAGTAACAAACAACGTCAAGGGGATTTAAAACAATGAAAGCATGCCATACCTGAGATTTGAACCTGAAATCTATAGAAACTTTTGAACCACCTTTAATGCCCCCAAAACAGTTGTTTTTACCCTATTCCCACTGTTAATTTGCCAAAGATGAATTGAAGCCCCTTCAATACATGTATCTCTGCTACTAATAGCTAGTACTACTTTAACCGATTAATTTGTTTTGTACAGCATATGTTGCCAGCTTTTTATCAGAGTTGTAGTGAAACAATAAGCAAATGGGAGGAGATAATTCCAAAGGAAACGTCATTTGAGCTTGATGTATGGCCAGACTTTCAATTAATGACCAGTGAAGTCATTTCTCGAACTGCATTTGGGAGTAGCTATGAAGAAGGGAGAATAGTATTTGAACTTCAAAGAGAACAAGCTGAGCATGTAACGGACATAAGTCGTACAGTTTATATACCAGGAACAAGGTATAACAATTTATTTGTGAAATTTCTACATAATATCGAAAATCACATGTTCATTACTTTCTACTAAAACGAGTTTTCTTGTTTGCATTTAAATTTCTTTTGTTAGGTTCTTGCCTACTAAAAGGAACAAAAGAATGCTGGAAATCAAAAAGCAAGTCCAAACAACGATTAAGCTTATCATCGACAAAAGATTGAGGGCAATGGAAGCAGGGGAGACTAGTAAAAATGACTTATTAGGCATATTACTTGAATCCAATATGAAAGAAATTGAACAACACGGAAGCAAAGATTTCGGATTGACAACAACAGAAGTGATTGAAGAGTGCAAGTTATTCTATTTTGCTGGACAAGAGACCACTTCAGTGTTGCTCGTCTGGACAATGATTTTGTTGTGCCTACATCCAGAGTGGCAAGTCCGTGCCAGAGAGGAGGTTTTGCAGGTCATCGGAAATGAAAAACCAAATTTTGAAGGACTAACTCGCCTCAAAATTGTAAGTACTTTCCACTAGTTTGTTATGTAAGACAACTTAAAATAGCCCAAGATCTCTGCATAGATCAAATTTCGAAGATGAATTAAAACACTATAAAATGAGTAGCTATTAAATAGTCTTGCCCATCATTAATGCCAAATTGATCCAACTGATATCAGATAGACCGCATTTCTATCGTCCTATTTCAGTCTCAGAGGGGTAATAATTACTCGGAGACTAAATATGTCAGAAAGGCATGGCATCTAACTTTTGTAAGAAGTGAACAAATTCTACTTCCAACTTATGCAATACATTTTTCTTTCCATATATAGGTGACAATGATCTTGCACGAGACGTTAAGGCTATTCCCCCCAGTACCAACATATCGTAGAAGGAACAAACATGAAGTCAAATTAGGGGAGCTGAGCCTACCAGCTGGAGTGCTACTCTTTATACCCACAGTATTAATTCATTATGACAAAGAATTATGGGGTGAAGACGCGAAGGAATTCAAACCAGAAAGGTTCAGTGAAGGAGTGTCAAAGGCAACCAAAAGGACACCTCTCGTTTATTCCATTTTCCGGTGGACCCCGAGTTTGCATCGGACAAAACTTTGCAATGATGGAAGCAAAAATGGCAATAGCAATGATACTACAAAAGTTCTCCTTCGAACTCTCTCCGTCTTATACACATGCTCCAGTTGCATCATTTGCTCTTCGTCCACAGTATGGTGCTCCTCTCCTTATGCACAAACTTTGAAATGGATGTTGCTCATATTTAAGATCAATGGTATTGTGTTCTCCGTGTTTCAGCTCGAATACTACTAAACTAGTCGAGTTATTGCTGAAATAACTTTTTTCCTATTTCAACATTGCAGTTTTGAATTGTTATCAATGTTCATGTGTTCACTATCTTTTCACATTTCTTCTGTGAGTGAATTAATTTAAACTTGTTACAATGCTCCATTGTGTCTCGTGAGGAGTTTACATCAGTGGTTCCTGTTGATGCAAGTGAAGCCTTTATGTATTGTGCATATAGATTGTTCTCTCTCAGTCCTGCAAGTTTATTTCTACTTATAAGGAGAAAAATTGATTAAATCAGCAAAATTTCATGACTCGCACCCTTGTGTTTATATCAAAGCAAGATGTGGGTAAACAGTACGATGAGAAACAACGTCCAAACCTTCTTTTTTTAAAACAAGTAAAAATTTATATTCTTTTATATATCAAATAAATGAATGATATGATTTTGATGAAACTTCTTTTTTTGTACCTTAAATATCATGTCAGTACTATCAGTACTCTCAAAGTTGAAGTAGTTACTTGTCAACTGAGTTCGTGTATGTTAGCACATGGATATTTTGGTAATATGGCTTTCGGATGAATTTTTTGTGAAATCTTAATGGAACCCTTTGGAGGGAGTTGGGGGTGCAATACATACAATCACACCATTTATAGAGTGATTTTTGGGAATTTAGGGGCCAATTTACAGAAATAAGGCGATTTTTTCAGTTTTTCGTGTGCTATCCCACAAATATTTTGGTGATATGGCTTATGAAAGAATTTTTTACGAAATCTTTATGAAACCCTCTGTAGGGAGTTAGGGGAGAAGTACGTACGGTCTCACTATTTTAGAGTGATTTTTGGGCATTTAGGGTACAATTTAAAGAAATTTTGTTGGTGTTTTTTAAAAATGGGGCAGCACAAAAAGATTGAAAATTTCTCTCAATGGATTGAAATGACTTTCAATAGTTTTCAATGATTTTATGAAGCATTGAGGGGCTTTAAATAGCCAACACAAAAATATAATCTGCATAATTTGAAATTTAAAACAACCTAAAATATCTCAATAATTCAAACAACTTAACTAAAATTCAAAATTCAAATTCATCTTAAACTAATTAACTTATTTTGATAAAAACTACTGCAGTAACTAAAAGCAAACTTCAACACTCCTCCTTTGCTTTAGATACTACAATTTAAAAAAATTGCTCCTCCTCAATTTCTGCTTCTACAACTTGTGCTTGAAGATTGTTCTTCAGCTTGTATACTTTTGTAACATGACCGGCTCGTTTGCAATTTCGACATATTGCATCAGGTCTCTACCAACAAAATTTTTCCAAGTGTATTTTTCTTTTGCAGTATTTGCAAAGAGGATAATTACCTTTTTCTTTTCTGTTTTGTGCATAAAAGGCACCCTCAGTAACATTATCTTGCCTGAAGGCTCTTCTCTGCTCTTGTGCTTGAAGAGCACTTATTAGTTCTTCAACAGAAATAGTAGAGAGATCTTTAGATTCTTCCAGAGATGAAATTTTAGATTCGAATATCTTTGGAATTGTCACAAGAATTTTTTCTACTATTTTGTCATCTTTGAAATCCTCGCTAAGCAACCTGATTTTATTAACAATAAAAAAAATCTTGTTAGAATACTTAACAATAGTTTCATCCTCTTGCATCCTAAGAGATTCAAAATCTCTTTTCAAATTCAAAATTTGTATTAGTCTGACTTGGTCACTTCCTTGATATTCTTTTTTTATTTTTTCCCAAGCTTCTTTTGTCGTCTCACAAGCAATAATTTTAGAAAAATCGAATCCGCAACTGAATTTTGAATTACAGTTTTGGCTTTGAATTTTTTGATTTTTTCATCCGAATGAGATTTAATTTGAGCAAGGGTAGGATTTGCAGGGAGAGGTTGTAAGGGTACATCTTCCATTACAACTTCCCACAAATAATAGGCTTCAAGATATGATTTCATTTTCACTGACCAACTCTGATAGATTTGGTAATATCCGACAATTTGAAATAGCTAAGAAGAGGCTTGAAATTGAAAATTTTCAATTTTTGGAAAGGATTTGAAAATCTGGAAAATTTTGGCTAAGTATGGAAAAGGTAAGTTTTTGGCCAACTTTGGGCAGTCATAACTTCCAGCTCAGGATGAGTTAGGAGTAGTTCCAGTTATGGTTTGGATCATTTTTGTCCCATTTTAAAAGAGTAAAAGCTAGGGCTTGAGAGTGAAGGAGAGAAGAAGAGGAGGAAGAGAAGATCAAGCAAGGAGTTTCCGTCAAAGATCAACGTGGATTATCGTCGGGGGTGATCCCTATCAAGGTATGTGAGTTATTTGTGTGGGTGAGTTATTTGTGTGGGTTGATCCTTTCCCCCCACACACCAAGCTCATTTTATGATTTGAGGAAAGATTGGGTTTGTTGTTGAAGTTGTTAGTTGTTGTTGATGTTGTTAGTTGTGTTGTTGAAGTTGTTGTTGGTTGTGAGACATGATTGGGTTGTGTTTTGAGTTGTAATCCATGGTATGTTGAGGGATATGATGATCCTTAGTGTTTGGGGTTAGATCCTTTGAAGTAAGGATGGTTTAAAGTTGAAGAAAAGAGGGAGAAAAGTCGAGTTTATGGGCAAGGGGATTGGCGCGTCGCGCCTGTCATCGCACCCGAAGAGGGGCTCTGAAGCCCAGCCCTTGGGGCGGCGCGCCACTCAGAGCGCCAATAGGCCCTCTCTGAAGTTTTTGGCCTGGTGCTTCGCGCCTCTCAGAGCGCCAATAGCGCCAAGCTTTCCCATTCTTTCCATACCTTCTCATGCATTTTCCTAGGTGTTATACCTATGTTCCCTAGTTGTTTCCCACACCCCAAAGTGTTTCTAAACATCCCGAACTCATCTAAATACGTGTGATCATATACCTTGAATCCATAATCCAATTCAAGGTGAGTTAGGATCAAAGTCAAGTAAAGTTAGAAGTCAAGTGAAGTTAAGAGTTAAGTTCAAGAGTTAAGAAG
>NW_006239028.1:960309-960527 GCF_000226075.1 Solanum tuberosum | reverse complement strand
TTTGGAAATCTCAGTTTCCAACCTTGTTTAAATGTAAAAACATTTCTTTAAAACTTCCTTGGGAATACATAGTTCCCTAATAACTTTGAGAAGTGAACTCAACTTAAAAACTCTTGACCCTTTACTCTTTACTTGACTTGCAACTTGAGCCTTAGAATGAAGTGAAAACATTCATAAAGACTCTTGAACAACTTTGAAAACTTGCTTGAACTTACTTC
>NW_006239028.1:959539-959676 GCF_000226075.1 Solanum tuberosum | reverse complement strand
GAAAGGATCAACCCACACAAAGAACTCACATACCTTGATAGGGATCACCCCTGACGATAATCCACATTGATCTTTGAAGGAAACTTGTTGATCTCCTCTTTCTCCTCTTCTTCTTCTCCTTCTTCTCTTCTTCTTCT
>NW_006239028.1:954412-958518 GCF_000226075.1 Solanum tuberosum | reverse complement strand
TGAAAATTTTTGGGGCATTCAAAGAGAGACTGTTGCTCGCCATTATTTTGGTTTAAATTGATTTAGAAAAGCCTGTGCTGTGAAAAAAGCACCGGTTGAAAAGGTAGCCTTGATGGGTTAAAATGGGTAGCCCTTATGGGTTAAAAAGGTAGCCCTTACAAGTTAAAAATGTATGGTAATTCTTTAGAAGATTTCACAGATCCCTTAAGATTAATGAAGCTCTTGATACCACTGTTGGTGTTTTTTAAAAATGGGGTAGCACAAAAAAGATTGAAAATTTCTCTCAATGGATTGAAAGGACTTTCAATAGCATTCAATGATTTTATTAAGCATTGAGGGGCTTTAAATAGCCAACATAAAAATATAATCTGCATAATTTGAAATTTAAAACAACCTAAAATATTTCAATAATTCAAACAACCTAACTAAAATTCAAAATTCAAATTCATCTTAAACTAATTAACTTATTTTGCTAAAAACTACTGCAGTAACTAAAAACAAACTTCAACAAATTTGGTGATTTTCTCAATTTTTCATGTGTGTTAGCCGATGAATATTTTGGCGATGTGACTTTCAGATGAATTTGGTATTACAGTGCTCACCCATGATGGCTTTCCCCAACCAAAGTCAGCTTCATAGCAGGGGAATCTACACAAACTCATTTAACTCTTCAAATCTTCCAAGCTAATTTAAAGAAGGTATGACTTTAATTTTTACTCACTCCGCCCCTAAATAAGTGTTGCTTAGCAAACAAAAAAAATATTGTTCCAAAACAAGAATCGCTTTAGAATTCAAAACAAAATATAGTAACGGTTTCCAACTACATCCTTGAATTAAAGAACTACTTCTACTTAATAGTACTCGACTCTTAAAAAAAACATCTAATAAATAGGGGTAACTTAGTAAACTATACTATCTTTTATTTGTTATTTTTCTTAATTAGTGTGAAACAAGTCAAATCAACACACTAATTTTGAGACGAAAAAAGTATATTCAAAGTAACTTTCTCAACATAGGAATTTGTGCCTTTGTGTTTTGGATGAAGAAGACAAATAAATCTATTACATTTGTCTTTTTGGAACTAAATGTACAATGTATTTATCATCGAAATCATGCTTAGATATTTTCTTTGGTCAATTAAATTTTAGCCATTAAATCAAACATATGCCACGTGTCCACACTCAAAGAAAGAACTTCAAGAAATGGAGAGGAGGCGTATCCAACAATGTTATTAAAAAGTTTCAAAATTAGCTAAATTCACCTTTTCTATGTAAAAAAAGGAAGCAGCTAGAAAGAAGACTTATTACTTTATCATGGAGTTTTATTACAACATAATTATAGCAGCAATTTTGTTAGTAATATACACTTGGAAAGTGTTGAATTGGGCATGGTTTAGGCCAAAGAAACTTGAGAAATACTTGAGAAAAAGTGGTCTTAAGGGAAATCCATACAAATTACTCTATGGAGATTTGAAGGAACTCACTAAAAGTGTCATTGAAGCCAAATCTAAGCCTATCAATTTCTCTGATGATGTACCTCAAAGGCTCATCCCTTTTTTCTGTGACTCCATCAACAAAAATGGTATGTTTCTCGATTGCTCCACCCATGCTTTCAACTCAAGATTATAGTTGACTGATGAATTCAAAGTTGATAATCAGTCTTACTTTGCACTCTCAAAGTTGGAGTGTTGATGTATTATGCTTTTTTTTTTCTAAACGAAAATTGATTACTCACAGGAAAAAGTTCTTTTGTGTGGCTGGGCCCATATCCAGTATTGTTGATCACAGATCCTGAACATATAAAGGAGATTTTTACAAAGAATTATGTGTACCAAAAGGAAACTCATCCCAATCCATTCTCCAAGTTATTGGCTATAGGTCTTGCGAAGCTTGAGGAAGACAAATGGGCCAAACACCGAAAAATCATCAATCCTGCTTTCCAAGTTGAGAAGTTAAAGGTTATATTCACTTCATATTCTTCTTACTAATTAATTCAGAAAACGTTGGTAAATTTAACAGTATGAAGTTGTCCATTTATTTCCAAATTACAAGTGTGCTGTAACAAATAACTAGTACTGGTTTTTGCGATTAACTTGTTTTGTACAGCATATGTTGCCAGCTTTTTATCAGAGTTATAGTGAAATGATAAGCAAATGGGAGGAGATTATTCCAAAGGAAACATCATTCGAGCTCGATGTATGGCCAGACCTTCAATTAATGACCGCTGAAGTCATTTCTCGAACTGCATTTGGGAGTAGTTATGAAGAAGGGAGAATAGTATTTGAACTACAGAGAGAACAAGCTGAGCATGTAATAGACATAAGTCGTTCAGTTTATATACCAGGAACGAGGTATACCAAATTATTTGTGAAATTTCTACATAATATCGAAAATTAACATGTTCATTACATTCTACTAAAGAGATTTTTCTTGTTTGCATTTAAATTTGTTTTGTTAGGTTCTTGCCTACTAAAAGGAACAAAAGAATGCTGGAAATCAAAAAGCAAGTCCAAACAACGATTAAGCTTATCATCGACAAAAGATTGAGGGCAATGGAAGCAGGGGAGCCTAGTAAAAATGACTTATTAGGCATATTACTTGAATCCAATATGAAAGAAATTGAACAACATGGAAGCAAAGATTTCGGAATGACAACAATTGAAGTGATTGAAGAATGCAAGTTATTCTACTTCGCTGGACAAGAGACCACTTCAGTGCTGCTCGTCTGGACAATGATTTTGTTGTGCCTACATCCAGAGTGGCAAGCCCGTGCCAGAGAGGAGGTTTTGCAGGTCATCGGAAATGAAAAACCAAATTTTGAAGGACTAAGTCACCTCAAAATTGTAAGTACTTTCCACTAGTTTGTTATGTAAGACAACTGAAAATAGCCGAAGATTACTGCGTAGATCAAATTTCGAAGATGAATAACACTATAAAATAAGTAGCTGTTAAATCGTCTTGCCCATCATTAATGCCAAGTTGATCCAACTTCTATCAGATAGACCACATTTCTATCGTCCTATTTCAGTCTCAGAGGGCTAATAATTACTCGGAGACTAAATATCTCAGAAAGGTATGACATCTAAATTTTGTAAGAAGTGAACTAATTCTACTTCCAACTTATGCAATACATTTTTCTTTTCATATATAGGTGACAATGATCTTGCACGAGACATTAAGGCTATTCCCCCCAGTACCTACATATCGTAGAAGGAACAAAGATGAAGTCAAATTAGGGGATCTGAGTCTACCAGTTGGAGTGCTACTCTTTATACCTACAGTATTAATTCATTATGACAAGGAATTATGGGGTGAAGACGCGAAGGAATTCAAACCAGAAAGGTTCAGTGAAGGAGTGTCAAAGGCAACCAAAGGACACTTCTCGTTTATTCCATTTTCCGGGGGACCTCGAGTTTGCATCGGACAAAACTTTGCAATGATAGAAGCAAAAATGGCAATAGCAATGATTCTACAAAAGTTCTCCTTCGAACTCTCTCCGTCTTATACACATGCTCCAGTTGCATCATTTACTATTCGTCCACAGTATGGTGCTCCTCTCCTTATGCGCAAACTTTGAAATAGATGTTGCTCATATTTAAGAAATTGCTCTTTTCCTATTTCAACATTGTGGTATTGAGCT
Source organism: Solanum tuberosum (assembly GCF_000226075.1). NCBI lineage: Eukaryota > Viridiplantae > Streptophyta > Magnoliopsida > Solanales > Solanaceae > Solanum > Solanum tuberosum. Next base: position 954,879 of record NW_006239028.1, on the reverse strand, counting down.
GGGCTGGTCACTTTTGGGCCGACCTTTTGTTCGACTTATTTGCTTTTAATAAAGGGAAAAGAGTCTCATACCTCAACTTTGCGATTCAGAATTGATATACTCTCATTGTAAAAGTGCATATATGCTTACTGATACGCAAATGACCAAGAAATACCCTTTAGGTTTAACATGATTGAAAAAAAAAAAAAATTATTTTTAGATTGTCAAAAAAAAATTCCCACTCATTTACCTATAAAATTTAGAGAAAATGCATAAGTACCCCCAACCTATGCCCGAAATCTCAGAGATACACTTATACTATACTAAGGTCCTATTACCCTCCTGAACTTATTTTATAAATAATTGTATACCCCTTTTCGGCCTACGTGGCACTATTTTTTGGGCCCCGCGTGTGTTGACAATTATTTCATTGATAGTGCCACGTAGGCCAAAAAGGGGTAGAAAATTATTTATAAAATAAGTTCGGG
>NW_006239028.1:943477-954269 GCF_000226075.1 Solanum tuberosum | reverse complement strand
GGGGGGGGGGGGGGGTACTTATGCATTTTCCCTAAAATTTATCTTAGATGCCTCAATTTTATTTTATAGATACAAAAATTAGATTATAATATAGCCGCAAAAAAATGATAAGCAAGTATATGTATAAGGGAGATATTTAAAACTCAAAATTAGCCGTTCACAAGTAAAAAAAATCATGTATAAAGAATATCAAATATACCTTGAGCTTTGCTAGAAGAATCATATATAGGAATTCAAAACAAAATATAGTTTGTGTTTCCAACTACACCCTTGTATTAAAGAACTACTTCCTTTAAATAGTACTCGACTCTCAAGAAAAATCTAATTAAAAGGGATAACTTAGTAAACTATATCTTTTATTTGTTATTTTTCTTAATAAGTGTGAAATGATCAGCTAAAGTGACACTTATTTTATGACGGAGAGAGTATATTCAAAGTAATTTTTTCAACATAGGAGTTTGAGCCTTTGAGTAAGTCTTGCCTTCATTTTTGGATGAGGAATGACTAACAAATCTATTACATTCGATATTGCATTTGTATTTTTTTCCATTTTAGGATGTATTTATTGTCCAATTATTTTAATTGGAAAAGGGTCAAAATACCCTTAAAATATGTGAAATTGAACAAAAATGCACTCCATTAATAGTTTGATCTAAAAATGTCCTTATCGTTAATAGTTTGATCCAAAATTCATCTACCGCTAATAGTTTGGTTTAGAAATGTCTCTATAGAATTTTATGAAGGGTGTCCAAGTTAAAAATAATTTTTTTTTTGAAAAATGGATGCACCAAAAATCAAATTGTGTAATATTTAGATTTAATAGTTCATACCTTTAATTTAATATGTGTAAACGGATGAAACAAAAAGGAAAAAGGAGAAGAAGAAGAGATAAGCTTGTTCAATCTATAAAAAGAATCACTTTTGAGTATTAAGCTTATATAAAACTAAACAAATAGACACATTCGTCTTAGGTCATGACGTCCTACATGGCAATTTTGTGTCCTATGTAGTATTCTACATGTATTATGCCACGTAGATGTATGTGGCTACATGTTCAATTTCATATAAGCTTAAGTATCTACTTTTGTACACCTAAATTTGGAGGGCATAGATGTCCGCCAAAGCCAAGTTAAAGGTTTTTTTAAAAAAAGTTAAAGGGTATATTATTGTATTATGCCTTTATTTTTTACTATTTTTATGGACAAGATAATAATATGTTGCTAAGATTGTGAGATTACAATAATATTTGAAACTAAATATATAATGTATTTATTATCTGAACCATAGTCAAAGACTTTCTTTGGTTAGTTAAATCTCAGCAATCAAATCAAGAATTTGGGGAAAATGGAAAGGAGTCAAATCCAATAAATTAAAAGGTTATAAATTAGCTAACTTCCCCTCTTTTTTCTATGTAAAAGGAAGCAGCTAGAAAGAAGCATTTTATTAATTTCATGGAGATTTCTTACAACACAATTATAACAGCAATTTATGTTGCAGTTTTGTTGGTATATACATGGAAACTGTTGAATTGGGCATGGTTTAGGCCAAAAAAACTTGAGAAATACTTAAGAAAGAGTGGTCTTAAGGGAAATCCATACAAATTACTCTATGGAGATTTGAAGGAACTCACAGATAAACTCAATGAAGCCAAATCTAAGCCCATCAATTTCTCTGACGGTATAGCTCAAAGAATCAACCCTTTTTTCGCCAACGCCATCAATAAAAACGGTATGTTTCATTTATTCTTCTTTAAAGGAATAAATTTTTTCTATTCTTGTCTTTATGCAGTGTAATTTTTTGTAAAGAGGATCTAGATGAATCACTTTTTGGTACCCTAGCTCCATCCATGAGTTCAGAGGGCCGTGAACTCTCAAGTAGAGGCAGATCCAAGATTTGAAATTTATGGATTTTAATAGGGACCTTAAGTGTATATAAATGGATATACGATCAAACATTTATGGTTCCTAAAATACATATAATAAACAAGATCTTGACAAAAGCTACATAGTTCACATGAACCAATACGTTTTGTGGTTGCTCCTCCCCTGATCTCAACTAAAGACTATAGTTGACTGATGCAATTACCTAAGCAATTAGAGCCCTATGAATTCATAGTTGATAACTTACTTGCCTGTGTTTTCTTGCACCAAATCAGGCAAAGTAAAAAAGATGTATGGTTAACATGTCAACATATGTGCACTCTCGAAGTTGGAGTGCTTGCTTGTCAGTTGGGATTAAATTTGAGTGTATGTTGATGTATTTTGCCTCTTTTTTTTCTAATCGAAATGGATTACTCTCAGGTAAAAGTTCTTTTATGTGGCTAGGCCCATATCCAGTAGTGTTGATCACAGACCCTGAACATGTAAAGGAGATTTTGACAAAGAATTATGTGTACCAAAGGCAAACTCATCCCAATCCATTTGCCAAGAAATTGGCTCTAGGTCTTGCGAAGCTTGAGGAAGACAAATGGGCCAAACACAGAAAGATCATCCAACCTGCTTTCCAACTTGAGAAGTTAAAGGTTATATTCACTTCATATTCTTAGTACTAATAGATTTAGCAAACATTGGTAAATTTTCATGCTTAGAACTTAAGATAGCATATTGAAATGTCTTAACATTATGAAGTTGTCCGTTTATGTCCACGAGTGCAGTAACAAACAACGTGAAGTGGATTTAAAACAATGCAAGCATGCCACACCTGAGATTTGAACCTGAAATCTATAGCAACTTTTGAACCACCTTTTTGAGATTAATTTCTTTTGTACAGCATATGTTGCCAGCATTTTACCAGAGTTGTAGCGAAATGATAAGCAAATGGGAGGAGATTATTCCAAAGGAAACATCTTTCGAGCTCGATGTATGGCCAGACCTTCAATTAATTACCGCTGAAGTCATTTCTCGAACTGCATTTGGGAGTAGCTATGAAGAAGGGAGAATAGTATTTGAACTTCAGAAAGAACAAGCTGAGTATGTAATTAACATAATTCGTTCAGTTTATATACCAGGAACAAGGTATAACAATTTATTTGTGAAATTTCTACATAACATCGAAAACCACATGTTCATTCCTTTCTACTAAAAACACTTTTCTTGTTTGCTTTTAAATTTGTTTTGTTAGGTTCTTGCCTACTAAAAGGAACAAAAGAATGCTGGAAATCGAAAAGCAAGTCCAAACAACTATTAGACGTATCATCGACAAAAGATTGAGGGCAATGGAAGCAGGGGAAACTAGTAAAGATGACTTATTAGGCATATTACTTGAATCCAATATGAGAGAAATTGAACAACACAGAAGCAAAGATTTCGGAATAACAACAATTGAAATGATTGAAGAATGCAAGTTATTCTATTTTGCTGGACAAGAGACCGCTTCAGTGTTGCTCGTGTGGACAATGATTTTGTTGAGCCTACATCCAGAGTGGCAAGCACGTGCCAGAGAGGAGGTGTTGCAGGTCTTCGGAAATGAAAAACCGAATTCGGAAGGTCTAAGTCACCTCAAAATTGTAAGTACTTTCCACCAGTTCATTATGTAAGATAACTTAAAATAGCCCAAGATCACTGCATAGATCGAATTTTAAAGATGAAAAACACTGTAAAATCAACGATAAAATAAGTAGTTGTTATATCGTCTTGCCCATCATTAATGCCAAATTGTTCCCACTGAGATCAGATAAACCACATTTTCTATCGGCCTATTCCAGTCTCCTAGGGGCATTTACTCGGAGACTAAAAGATCTCTGAAAGGTATGACATCTAAATTTTGTAAGAAGTGAACTAATTCTACTTCCAACTTATCCAATACATTTTTCTTTCCTTAGATGACAATGATCTTGCACGAGACGTTAAGGCTATTCCCCTCAGTACCAACATATCGTAGAAGGAACAAACATGAAGTCAAATTAGGGGAGCTGAGTTTACCAGCTGGAGTGCTACTCATTATACCCACAATATTAATTCATTATGACAAGGAATTATGGGGTGAAGACGCGAAGGAATTCAAACCAGAAAGATTCAGTGAGGGAGTGTCAAAGGCAACAAAAGGACAGGTCTCGTTTATTCCATTTGGCGGGGGACCTCGAGTTTGCATCGGACAAAACTTTGCAATGATGGAGGCAAAAATGGCAATAGCAATGATATTACAAAAGTTCTCCTTCGAACTCTCTCCGTCTTATACACATGCTCCACTTGTGACAATTAATATTCATCCACAGTATGGTGCTCCTCTGCTTTTGCGCAAACTTTGAAATGGATGTTGCTCATATTTAATACCAATGGTGTTGTGTTCTCCTTGTTTCAGCACGAATACTTCTAAACTAGTCGGGTTATGGCTGAAATAATTCTTTTCCTATTTCAACATTGCAGTTTTGAATTGTTATCAATGTTCATGTTCACTTTCTTTTCACATTTCTTCTGTGGGTGAATTAGTTTAAACTTGTTATAATGCTCCATCGTGTCTCGTGAAGAGCTTACATCAGTGATTCCTAATTATGCAAGTCAAGCCTTTATGTCTTGTGCATATAGATTGTTCTCTCTCAGTCCTGCAAGTTTATTTCTACTTACAAGGAGAAAAACTGATTAAATCAGCAAAATTTCATGACTCACACCCCTGTGTTTATATCAAACCAAGATGTGGGTAAACACTACGGTGAAAAACTAGGATTCAACGTCCAAAACTCCTTTTTTTGTGTGTGACGTACATGAATATTTTGGTGATATGACTTCCGAAAAAACCTTTTTTGCGAATCCTTTAGGGAATCCTCCGTAAGGAGTCAGGGGAGAAGTTACGTACAGTGTCACCATTTTTAGAATGATTTTTGGGCATTTAGGGTCCAATTTACATGAATTAGGATATTTTCTCAGTTTTTTGTCTATATTAGTTAGCCATGAATATTTTGGTGATATGACTTTGAGAAAAAAAATTGTGAAACCTTTATGGAACTCTCCATAGAGAGTTGGAGGAGCAGTAAGTACAATCTCACCATTTTGAGAATCATTTTTGGGCATTTAGGGGCCAAATAACAAGATTATGCAATTTTCTCAGTTTTTCATGTGTGTTAGCACATGAATATTTTTGTGATATGGCTTCTGGACGAATTTCCTACGGAACCTTTATTAAACCCTCCATATGGAGTTGGGGAGAAGTACGTAGAGTCTCACTATTTTTGGAGTAATTTTTGGGTATTTAGGGACCAATATATAGGAATCAGAAAATTTTCTCAGTTTTTGTGTATGTTTGCACATGAATATTTTGGTGATATGACTTCTAGTTGATTTTTTTTGCGAAACCTTTATGGAACCCTTCGTAGAGAGTTGGGGGAGCAGTATGTACAATCTCACCATTTTTAGAGTTATTTTTGGGCATTAAGGGACTAATTAACAGGATTAGACAATTTTCTCAATTTTTCACGTGTGTTAAGCACATGAATATTTTTGTGACATAGCTTCGGGACGAAATTTTACGAAATCTTAATTAAACCCTCTGTAGGGAGTTGGGGAGCAGTACATAGAGTCTCACTAATTTTAGAGTGATTTTTGGGTATTTAGGGACCAATATATAGAAATCGGGCAATTTTCTTGTGTATGTTAGCACATGAATATTTTAGTAATATGGCTTTCGGATGAATTTTTTGCAAAATCTTAATGGAACCCTTCGTAGGGAGTTGAGGTTGTAGTAAGTATAATCACACCATTTATAGAGTGATTTTTGGGCATTTAGGGGTCAATTTACAAGTATTAGGTGATTTTTCTAAGTTTTTCGTGTGTGTTAGCTGACAATATTTGGTTATATGACTTTTGAAAGATTTTTTTGCGAAACTTTTATGAAACCCTCCGTAGGGAGTTGGGGGAGTAGTACGTACAGTCTCACCATTTTTAGAGTGATTTTTGGGCATTTAGAGTCCAATTTATAAAAACTAGGTGATTTTCTCAGTATTTTGTGTGTTACCTCATAAATACTTTGGTGATGTGATTTCCGGATAAATTTTTTGTGAAATCTTTATGGAACCCTCCGTAGGGATTTGACGGAACAGTATGTACAACCTTAGCATTTTTAGAGGATTTTTTTTGTATTTAGGGAACAATTTACATGAATTAGGCATAATGCATAAATATGCCATTTACTTGGCTTCAACTTGCATCTATGCCCTCCAACTTTGAGTGTGCACAAGTAGACACTTAAACTTGTATAAAATTAAATAAATAGACACATTCGTCTTCCGTGACGTCATACATGACAATTTTGTGTCCTATGTGGCGTCCTACGTGTATTATGTCATGTAGGATGTGTTATATTTGTTTAATTTTATGCAAGTTAAGTGTCTACTTGTGCGCACACCCAAAGTTGAAGGGCATAGATTTCAGTTAAAGGACATGTTTATGTATTATGCCTTTTATTTTTTACTATATTTATGGACAAAATACTAATATGGTGCTAAAATTGTGAGATAACAATAATATTTGGAACTAAGTATGTATTTATTATCAGAACCATAGTGAAGGACTTTCTTTGGTTAATTAAATTATAGCATTAAATCTAACCTATGCCACATGTCCCAGTCAAAGAAAGGACTTTGGAAAAATGGAGAGGAGGCGGATCCAACAATGAAAGAAAGCAGCTAAAAAGAAGACTGTCATTAATTTCATGAAGATTTCTTACAACAGAATTATAGAAGCAATTTGTGTTGCAGTTTTGTTGGTATATACATGGAGAGTGTTGAATTGGGCATGGTTAAAGCCAAAGAAACTTGAAAAATACTTAAGAAAGAGTGGTCTTAAGGGAAATCCATACAAATTATACCATGGAGATTTGAAGGAATTCACAAATAAACTCAATGAAGCCAAATCTAAGCCTATCAATTTCTCTGATGATATAGCCCAAAGGCTCATCCCTTTTTTCTGTGACTCCATCAACAAAAATGGTATTTTCTTTTATTCTTCTTTAAAACAGTAAAAAAATTCTATTCTTGTATATATGTATGGTGTAATTTTTTTCTAAAGAGAATCCAGATGAATCACTTTTTGGTACCCTAGCTCCATCCATGAAAGAGGTCGCGAACTCCAAGTAGAGACAGATCCAAGATTTCAAATCTATGAATTTTAATATTTAACCGAATACACAGTGAAATATTTATTGGACTGAAGTTGGAGTGTTTATGAATTATGCTGTTTCTTTTTTCTAATCGAAAATTGATTACTCTCAGGTAAAAGTTCTTTTGTGTGGCTAGGCCCATATCCAGTAGTGTTGATTACAGATCCTGAACATGTAAAGGAGATTTTCACAAAGAATTATGTGTACCAAAAGGAAACTCATCCCAATCCATTTTCCAAGTTATTGGCTATAGGTCTTGCGAAGCTTGAGGAAGATAAATGGGCCAAACACCGAAAAATCATCAATCCTGCTTTCCAAACTGAGAAGTTAAAGGTTATATTCACTTCATATTCTTATTACTAATAAATATAGAAAACATTGGTAAATTTAACATTATGAAGGGATTCAAAAATTTATATCTATATGCCCAAAAACAATTGTTGTTACCCAATTCCAGTAGTTAATTTCCCGAAGAAGGGGTTTCAATTGAGGCCCCTTCAATATATGTAGCTCTGCTACTGATAACTAGTACTGGTTTTTGCGATTAATTTGTTTTGTACAGCATATGTTGCCAGCATTTTATCAGAGTTGTAGTGAAATAATAAGCAAATGGGAGGAGATTATTCCCAAGGAAACATCATTCGAGCTCGATGTATGGCCAGACCTTCAATTAATGACCGCTGAAGTCATTTCTCGAACTGCATTTGGGAGTAGCTATGAAGAAGGGAGAATAGTATTTGAACTTCAGAATGAACAAGCTGAGTATGTAACGGATATAAATCGTTCAATTTATATACCAGGATCAAGGTATAACAATTTATTTACATAATATGGAAAATGACATGTTCATTACTTTCTGCTAAAAAGACTTTTCTTGTTTGCATTTAAATTTGTTTTGTTAGGTTCTTGCCTACTAAAAGGTACAAAAGAATGCTGGAAATCGAAAAGCAAGTCCAAACAACGATTAAGCGTATCATCGACAAAAGATTGAGGGCAATGGAAGCAGGGGAGACTAGTAAAAATGACTTATTAGGCATATTACTTGAATCCAATATGAAAGAAATTGAACAACACGGAAGCAAAGATTTCGGAATGACAACAACTGAAGTCATTGATGAATGCAAGTTTTTCTATTTTGCTGGACAAGAGACCACTGCAGTGTTGCTCGTCTGGACAATGATTTTGTTATGCCTACATCCAGAGTGGCAAGCACGTGCCAGAGAGGAGGCTTTGCAGGTCTTCGGAAATGAAAAACCAAATTTGGAAGGACTAAGTCGCCTCAAAATTGTAAGTACTTTCCACAAGTTTGTTATGTATGACAACTTAAAATAGCCCAAGATCACTGCATAGATCAACTTTCAAAGATGAACAACACTGTAAAATCAAGATAAAACAAGTAGCTGTTAAATCGTCTTGCCCATCATTAATGCCAAATTGTTCCAACTGAGAGCAGATTAAAATATATTAGGAAGGCATGACATCTAGATTTTGTAAGAAATGAACTAATTCTACTTCCAACTTATCCAATACATGTTTCTTTCCATACATAGGTGACAATGATCTTGCATGAGACGTTAAGACTATTCCCCCCAGTACCAACATATCGTAGAAGGAACAAACATGAAGTCAAATTAGGGGAGCTGAGTCTACCAGCTGGAGTGCTACTTGTTATACCCGCAATATTAATTCATTATGACAAGGAATTATGGGGTGAAGACGCAAAGGAATTCAAACCAGAAAGATTCAGTGAAGGAGTGTCAAAGGCAACAAAAGGACGCATCTCGTTTATTCCATTTACCGGGGGACCTCGAGTTTGCATCGGACAAAACTTTGCAATGATGGAAGCAAAAATTGGAATAGCAATGATATTACAAAAGTTCTCCTTCGAACTCTCTCCGTCTTATGCACATGCTCCATTTGCAACAATCACTATTCATCCACAGTATGGTGCTCCTCTGCTTATGCGCAAACTTTGAAATGGATGTTTCTCATATTTAAGATCAATGGTATTGTGTTCTCCGTGTTTCAGCTCGAATACTATTAAACTAGTCGGGTTATGGCTGAAATCGCTCTTTTCCTATTTCAACATTGCAGTGTTGAATTGTTATCAATGTTGTTCACTTTCTTTTCACATTTCTTCTGTGGGTGAATTAGTTTGAACTTTTTATAATGCTCCATCATGTCTCGCGAAGAGTTTACATCAGTGGTTCCTGTTTATGAAAGTCAAGCCTTTATGTCTTGTGCATATAGTTTGTTCAGTCCTGCAAGTTTATTTCTACTTATAAGGAGAAAATTTGATTAAATCAGCAAAATTTCATGACTCACACCCTGTGTTTATATCAAACCAAGATGTGGGTAAGCAATACGATGAAAAATCCCATGACTCGCACCCCTGTGTTTACCCATGCTTCTATCCCATCATTTGTCGTATCAATCAGACTAATGAATTCAACATTTTTGCTAATAGTGCTCACCCATGATGGCTTTTCCCAACCAAAGTCGGCTTCATAGCAGAGGAATCTACACAAACTCATTTAACTCCTTTCAGGACTGATTTGCGTCAAGAGTAGCAAGTCCAGGGGTATCTTTGTTCTCCCTCAAATTCATTGCTAATAATAAAGTCGAGTCCCTTGAATGTCCATGTTTTGCTGAGGAAATACCCGTAAGGATCTTCCATATTAATGACATAATAACAACCATCACTCGATTAGATTTCACTGTTAAGGCACTACTTGAGTCAATTTTTGTAAGGTAAGGCCTAGCCCCCCTTGCTTGTCACGCTGAGGATTTTATTTTATTATTAATAAAAGGCCACTAAACACTCTATCTAGTGGTATAAATTATTATTTTTTGGTGGAAATTGCAGAATTTTTTTAAAAAGAAGCAGGATCCAACAAATTAAAAGGTTATAAATTAGCTAATTCACCTCTTTTTTCTATGTAAAAGGAAGCAGCTATAGAAAGAAGCTACTGGAATGTATGCGTCCACTGGTCTAAATGGGACCAGGTCCTCAGCACAGTTACAATAACAGAAAATAAACAACGTGCTGAAAATAAAGATTGCACAACAACTTTACGTGGAAACCTCCTTGCTCAAGGGAGTAAAACCACGACCTGGCCTGCCAGGACTTTTCAAAAAACTGCTTTCACTAATCTTCTCAAGCAAAAGTAAAAACAAGTTTACAAACTGAGATTAGCCTACTAATCCCAACTCTAAGCAATACTTCCTATTACTTAGATGAGCCAGAGCAGATACAACACTGCCCACTAAGCTATCACCCCTAGATAACTTAGACTTTGCTAAGCGGATACCACACCACCCACTAAATCAACTAGCTCCTAGATGACTTAGAATTTAACTAAGCAGCAACCAATGCTGCCCACTAAATCAGTTAGCCTCAACTGACTTAGACTTTTACAACGAACACAAGAATCTGAATCCTTTATAGATTAGGAACAGATTTACAATATAAGCACGGAAGTAAAACTCCTAAGACACACTCTGACGCTTGCAGCTCGATCAAGTCCTTGTTGTGCTTGTCTGAGAATACTTCACCAAGATAGTCTTTGCTTGTATACTTGAGAATTTTCAAGATGCAAAAACCTATAAAATGATAGACACAAAACTCAAACTCAACAAAGATGCTTCAGCCCTTTATCAGATCCTTTTGTTGAGTGTAAGTATCGTTCTACCTTGAAGATGG
>NW_006239028.1:929650-936130 GCF_000226075.1 Solanum tuberosum | reverse complement strand
CTTAAGGGAGTAAAACCACGACCTATTCTCAACAGGACTTTTCAAACTGCTTTCACAATCTTCTCCAAGCAAGAGTAAAAGCCAGTTTACAAAAGGAGATTAGCCTGCTAATCTCCACATTAAATAATAATTCTTATCACTTAGCTGAGCCAGAGCATATACAACACTGCCCACTAAGCTATCACCCTTAGATAACTTAGACTTTGCTAAGCGGATACAACACCGTCCACTAAATCAACTAGCTCCTAGATGACTTAGAATTTTACTAAGTAGCAAACAATGCTGCCCACTAAATCAGTTAGCCTCAACTGACTTAGACTTTTACAACGAACACAAGAATCTGAATCCTTTATAGATTAGGAACAGATTTACAATATAAGCACGGAAGTAAAACTCCTAAGACACACTCTGACGCTTGCAGCTCGATCAAGTCCTTGTTGTGCTTGTCTGAGAATACTTCACCAAGATAGTCTTTGCTTGTATACTTGAGAATTTTCAAGATGCAAAAACCTATAAAATGATAGACACAAAACTCAAACTCAACAAAGATGCTTCAGCCCTTTATCAGATCCTTTTGTTGAGTGTAAGTATCGTTCTACCTTGAAGATGGCCTTTTCCTTTTAAGCTTGTGAGTTTTTGTTTGCCAAAATCTTGAGTTTGTGTTTTGTTGTAAGAGACTATATTAAAATGAACACAAACTCCTTGGGGCCGCCCATTGGCTAAGAGCCTGCCTCTCTGGAAGGACGTGCACCTACCACATCAGAAGTGGCAGCTTTTCTGACAACTGTCTTGTCATCCTTTCACATCGCAGTCTTGCAGGGACCAGGTCCCTTGCAAACTTCTCTTAGAAGTTTTTGAGAATATGTGTTGGTTCTCACCTTTTGAATGAATGAATTAGTTTGTTGTTTTTCCTTGGATATATTTAGACATGAAAAGTAATTATCCAATGAACAAGCAACCTCGTTGCTTCTGATTGGTGGAGTACTCTGCAGCTTCACCAACCTTCTGACGCAGACAGCTTTCCAGCTATACAACACTTTGACCACTGGACGAGTATTCATACTCTGCAGAGGACCAGGTCCCTGCACTTGTGAGGAGATCATCAAAACATCAAGAAGCATAAAGCACTTATCAGAAGCCTTGTATTAATTTCATGGAGATTTCTTGAAAATAATTATAGCAGCAATTTGTGTTGCAATTTTGTTGGTATATACATGGAGAATGTTGAATTGGGCATGGTTAAAGCCAAAGAAACTTGAGAAATACTAAAGAAAGAGTGGTCCTAAGGGAAATCCATACAAATAATTACTCTATGGAGATTTCAATGAACTCACAAAAAGTGTCATTGAAGCCAAATCTAACCCTATCAACAAAAATGTATATTTCATGTATCCTTTATGGAACCCTCCATAGGGAGTTGAGGAGTAGTACGTATTTTCTCAATTTTTCGTGTGTGTTAGCCCATGAATATTTTGGTGATATGACTTCCAGATGAATATTTTGTGAAATCTTTATGGAACCCTCCATAGGAAGTTGGAGGAGCAGTACATACAGTCTCACCATTTTTAGAGTGATTTTTGAGCATTTAGAGGCCAATTTATAGGAACCGGGCATTTTTCTCAATTTTCATTCGTGTTAGCCCATTAATAATTTAGTGATATGGCTTCCGGATGAATTTATTGTGAAACCATTATGGAACCCTCTATAGGGAGTTGAGGGAGCAGTACGTACAGTCTCACCATTTTTAGAGTGATTTTAAGGTATTTAGGAGCAAATTTAGAAGAATTAGGCAATTTTCTCAGATTTTCATGTGTGTTAGCCCATGAATATTTTGGTGCTATGGATTTCGAACAAATTTTGCCACCTTAGCTTAAGATTAGAAGTCTCACATCAACAAAAACACAATAGAGATATTGGTATATCAGTAATGAGGCCTTATCAACTAGTAACACATTTTAAAGTTGTGCGGACCTAGGCCCAAAGCAGACAATATCACTAGCGGGTTGGGTCATTACAAATGGTAACATAGTCACTCCTGTGTCAACCTTGTCGATATGAGCCAGAGTTCAACTGAGTTTAGGCAAATCCCGATAAGGTGGGGCACACCTCAGTGCTGAGTCTGTGCAAATCTCATTCGGTGGGGCAAACCTCAGCGAGGACGCTAAGTCCATAGAGGGGGTGTATGTGACATCCCAACTTAAGATCAGAAGTCCCATATCTGCAAAAACACAGGAGAGATGTTGGGTATATAAGTAAGCAGGCCTTACCAACTAGTGACACATTTTAAAGTCGTGCAAGCCTAGTCCCAAAGCGGACAAAATCACTAGTGGGCTGAATCATTACAAAAAAGAATTTGCAAAATCTTTATGGAACCCTCCGTAGAAAGTTGGGGGAGTAGTACGTACAGTTTCACCATTTTAGAGTGATTTTTGGGCATTTAAGGGCCAATTTACAAGAATTAGACGATTTTTCAGTTTTCCGTGTGTTAGCCCATGAATATTTTAGTGATATGACTTCCAGATGATTTTTTTGTGAAACCTTTATGAACCCTCCATACGGAGTTGGGGAGCAGTACGTACAAATTCACCATTTTAGAGTGCTTTTTTTGGCATTTAGGAGCCAATTTATAAGAATTAGGTCCTTTACTTGGCTTCAACTTGCATTTTTGCCCTCCAACTTTGAGTGTGCACAAGTAGACACTTAAACTTGTATAAAATTGAACAAATAAAAATAAAATTGTCCAAAACAAGAATTGCTTTAGAATTCAAAACAAAATATAGTAATTGTTTCCAACTACATCCTTGAATTAAAGAACTACTTTTACCTAATAGTACTCGACTCTCAAAAAACATTTAATAAATAAGGGTAACTTAGTAAACTATATTTTTTACTCCCTCTGTCCAACAATAGTTGTCCACCACTGACTTTGCATACTTATTACGTGGCACTATCTTGTGGGCCCAGTGCGTGTTGATAATTTTTTCAAGAATTGTACCATGTAGGCCGAAAAGGGGTAGAAAATTATATATAAAATAAGTTCGGGGGGGGGGGGTAATAGGACCTTAGTAAAGGTTAGGTGTGTTTCAGGGATTTTTGGGGTCCATTAGGGCTGGGGGGGTACGTTATGCATTTTCCCAAAAAAAACTATAAAATAGAAAGGTAATTTTACTATATCACCCTTTGAATATAATAAATATAATGTCTTGAAAAATGTAATAGGAAAATGACTATAATTAATGATAAGAGTAAATTAGGTACTAAATGTAAAATTATCCATTGATTTCATAAAGTAAACAAGTATTATTGGACATCCCAAAATAGTATAGTGGACAACTATTGTTGGAAAGATGGAGTATTTGCTATTTTCTTAATAAGAGTGAAACAAGTTCAATCAACACACTTATTTTGAGGCGAAAAAAGTATATTCAAAGTAATTTTTTCAGCATAGGAATTTGTGTCTTTGTGTTTTGGATGAAGAAGACAAATAAATCTATTACATTTGTCTTTCTTTTTCTTTTTGACTATATTTATGGACAAGATAATATATTGCTAAGATTGTGGGATTACAATATACAATCAGGGTTATATATTATTTTTTTATCAACAAATCAATCTAAGAAATTGATTGGCGAAAATGGAGAGGAGTTGTATCCAACAATTAATGTTATTAAGAAGATATAGATTAGCTTACTTCTCCCTCTTTTTTCTATGTAAAATAAAGTAGCTAGAAAGAAGACTCTTATTAATTTCATGGAGATTTCTTACAACAGAATTATAGAAGCAATTTGTGAAGCAGTTTTGTTGGTATATACACGGAAAGTGTTGAATTGGGCATGGTTTAAGCCAAAGAAACTTGAGAAAGAGTGGTCTTAAGGGAAATCCATACAAATTATTCTATGGCGTTTTGAACGAACTCACAAATAAACTAAATGAAGTTAGATCTAAGCCCATCAATTTCTCTGATGATATAGCTCAAAGGCTCACCCCTTTTTTCCTTGACTCCATCAACAAAAATGGTATGTTTCTTTTATTCTTCTTTAAAACAATATTTTTTTTCTATTCTTGTATATATATAGTGTAATTTTTTTATAAAGAGGATTCAGTTGAATCAATTTTTGGTACCCTAGCTCCATCCATGAGTTGAAAGGGGTCGAAAACTCTCAAGTAGAAGCAGATCCAAGATTTAAAATTTATGAATTTTATTAGGGACCTTAAGTTAATATTTAACTGGATACACAGTCAAATAATGATTGGACTTAAGTTGGAGTGTATATGTATTATGCCTTTTTTTTCTAATCGAAAATAGATTTCTCTCAGGTAAAAGTTCTTTTGTGTGGCATGGCCCATATCCAATAGTGTTGATCACAGATCCTGAACATGTAAAGGAGATTTTCACGAAGAATTATGTGTACCAAAAGGAAACTCATCGCAATCCATTTTCCAAGTTATTGGCTATAGGTCTTGCGCAGCTTGAAAAAAATAAATGGGCCAAACACCGAAAAATCATCAATCCTGCTTTCCAAGCTGAGAAGTTAAAGGTTGTATTCACTTCAAATTCTTATTACTACTAAATTTAGAAAACATTGGTAAATTTAAAATTATGAAGTTGTCCGTTTATAACCACATGTGCAGTAACAAACAACATCAAGGGGATTTAAAACAATGCAAGCATGTCATACCTGAGATTTGAACCTGAAAATTATAGCAATTTGAACCACCTTTTATGACTACACTACCTTACGTCAAAGGGGTGCAAAAATTTATATCTATATGCCCAAAAACAATTGTTTTTACCCAATTCCAGTAGTTAATTGCTCGAAGAAGGGGTTTCAATTGAAGCCCCTTCAATATATGTAGCGCTGCTACTGATAACTAGTACTGGTTTTTGCGATTAATTTGTTTTTGTACAGCATATGTTGCCAGCATTTTATCAGAGTTGTAGAGAAATGATAAGCAAATGGGAGGAGATTATTCCAAAGGAAACATCATTCGAGCTCGATGTATGGCCAGACCTTGTATTAATGACCGCTTAAGTCATTTCTCGAACTGCATTTGGGAGTAGCTATGAAGAAGGAAGAATAGTGTTTGAACTTCAGAATGAACAAGCTGAGTATGTAACGGACATAAATCGTTCAATTTATATACCAGGATCAAGGCATAACAATTTATTTGTGAAATTTCTACATAATATGGAAAATGACGTTTTCATTACGTTCTACTAAAGAGACTTTTCTTGTTTGCATTTACATTTGTTTTGTTAGGTTCTTGCCTACTAAAAGGTACAAAAGAATGCTGGAAATCGAAAAGCAAGTCCAAACAACGATTAGGCGTATCATCGACAAAAGATTGAGGGCAATGGAAGCAGGGGAGACTAGTAAAAAAGACGTATTAGGCATATTACTTGAATCCAATATGAAAGAAATTGAACAACATGGAAGCAAAGATTTCGGAATGACAACAAATGAAGTTATTGAAGAATGCAAGTTTTTCTATTTTGCGGGACAAGAGACCACTGCAGTGTTGCTCGTCTGGACAATGATTTTGTTGTGCCTACATCCAGAGTGGCAAGCACATGCCAGAGAGGAGGCTTTGCAGGTCTTCGGAAATGAAAAACCAAATTTGGAAGGACTAAGTCGCCTCAAAATTATAAGTACTTTCCACAAATTTGTTATGTAAGACAACTTAAAATAGATCAAATTTCAAAGATGAATAACACTATAAAATCAAGATAAAATAAGTATCTGTTAAATCGTCTTGCCCATCATTAATGCCAAATTGTTCCAACTGAGAGCAGATAGAACACATTTTCTATCGTCCTATTTCAGTCTCAGATGGGCAATTACTCAGAGATTAAAATATCTCGGGAAGGCATTGTCAATTTTGCTGAATGAGTGCTCTCAAATGAGACTTCTTCCGGTAATATAAAGAATTCTGATTTATATGCCTAAAAATCTGCTATATCCCTAAATATATGTTATTCCTAATTGTAATATCTCTGAAAATATGCTACATTAATCTATGCTATCTCCTATCATCATTACACAAATATTTAGAGTTATAACATAGATATGTATGGATATTTACAATCTGTCCAATCATGCTAACAGGCATGACATCTAAATTTTGTAAGAAGTGTGTTTTATTTAAAAAAGATTATTTTGACTGGTTTAAGAGTCGCCACTTAATTTTTAAGAAAAATCAAGAAAACTATTCATTTTCACAAGACTAAAACAGGAATCTAGTGAAAAAAACTTGAAAGGGTTCGAGGTTCTTATTAACATTCTAGGAAGGTTTTAAAAGCACCCAGAATGTCCACTAATGTGGTTATCCGACGATTAACTTATTTGGCTAAAATATTTTAACTCATCTTGAATTGCAAAAGTGAACTACTTTATAGTTGAAACCATTTTAATAGAAAAATAATGAAATATTATCTAAGTGACGTATTTCATAAACTTATTTATTTATTATTTATTTATA
>NW_006239028.1:925351-928499 GCF_000226075.1 Solanum tuberosum | reverse complement strand
AAAAACCAAACATCAAAGCTGGCAGAATCTTAAAAGAGATGAGACACGATAGCAGTTTACGACTTATTAGACTAGTATGACAAAACCAAAGAGCAAAAATAGCAACAATCAGCTAAATCCAGAAAATCGCAAGAAAATATAGCATTCTGAAGCTAAATATTTCACAAAAAAACCGATTTCCAAACTCAAAACGAACAAATGACTTACAGCAAATAGTAGCAAATAATGAAGAGGCTGATGCTTGAAAACAAGGTATAGCAAATAAACATAAATCAATGGTATTCCAGCAAACAGATTCTCACATGCCCAGATTCATACTTATAGCTCAAAGTAACTAGCGTATAACAAGATGAACGACTAGAGATTTAAACAAATACGGTTATAAATCCGGTGGCTCAAACTCAAACCAAAACAGACTTTCAATCAAGAGTAGGGGCCAACATAAAAAAAACACAAGAAAGAAGCCAAGAAAACCAACAGCTTGTTCGCTGCACACTACTTGGAATCGAAACAAAGCGTAACTAAGGGAGGGGGAGTTACCTTTTTCCGGGCAGCAAGACTGGGACGAAGCGAACAGGGGGGAGTTTTACCACACAAACGCGAACCGAACAGCCAATGAGAGACCTGGGCAGCAACCTAAATCCGGACTAACTTTGAAGATCGATGATGATCAGGCTAGACGAATAAGACTCGAACAAAAACTCCTTTCCCTTTTTCGAATGTATTTAGTGTATGTTCTATAGCTATTTTTCTTTGTTGTTCCCTTTCTCAGTTAAAGATTTCCCAACTCCAAAAAAAATCCCCCTCTTCACCGTGAATAAAAGTAGATATATACCAGGGAAAAGTAGGTTTCAGAAATGGGGGGGAAAAGGATAAAATCCGATTCAAAGGATCAAATTCTAAAATTCAAAACTCTCCAAAGCTCTTTCACCAATTGAGGAAGACATACTTTCTCTGAGATTTTCGCTCTATTTCGGAAGAGGAAAGGGGAATGGATGGTTGGGATCGATCTCTCGTCCTCACCCTCGACGTGGCGCCCATCCGAGCGAGCCAAAGACGCTATAACTTTCTGTTGCAGTTGTACGATTGAAAGGGATAGGAAGAAGAGGACAAGAAAAGTGGATGTTGGAACGTCGTTTTGCTCTTCCATATTCATACCGCTTCAATTGATGTTGTTGTCGTCTTTTTGTTGATGACCATGTGAGCATCTGGGTTTAATTGAGGCCGGGTCATGGGTTAAAGGTTGTTGGTCATTTAGGAGTTGGGCTGAAAGAGGTAAAAGGCCCAACATAATCAATTAAAATTGATTGAGTGAATTGGCTAGATGGCTAAGGTTAAGTAATAGAGAATTAATTAAACAATTTAGGTCAAATTGAGTTAATTAGTAAAATTCGACTAGTAATTAAATAAGACGAATTAATAATAATTAACTAACGAGCTTCTTAATTTCAACGAAATAAAATAATAAACTCAATTAAACTTAAATGACTACAAAATTAAAACCATAATTTAAACTAAACTAATTTAATAAAATACTTACTAAAATTAAAATCTTTTTTGAGATGATTCTCGAAATATTTATAAAATATACTAGTTGCATACATAATCATTTAAACATATATATTATTTAGAATTATAAAAAGTTAACAACACTATTTTAAAATAACTTCAGAAATATTTTGAATTTTATAAAGTTAATTAATTCAAATCGCTGGGAATTTAAGAAGCTTGAAAATTAATTCCTATTGGGGAGGGTCAAAATTGGGTGTCAACAAAGTGAACTAATTCTACTTGCAACTTAGGCAATACATTTTTCTTTCCATATATAGGTGACAATGATCTTGCACGAGACGTTAAGGCTATTCCCCCCAGTACCTACATACCGTAGAAGGAAAAAATATGAAGTCAAATTAGGGGAGCTGAGTCTACCAGCTGGAGTGCTACTGTTTATACCCACAATATTAATTCATTATGACAAGGAATTATGGGGTGAAGACGCGAAGGAATTCAAACCAGAAAGATTCAGTGAAGGATTGTCAAAGGCAACAAAAGGACAGGTCTCGTTTATTCCATTTGGCTGGGGACCTCTACTTTGCATCGGACAAAACTTTGCAATGATGGAAGCAAAGATGGCAATAGCAATGATACTACAAAATTTCTCCTTCGAACTCTCTCCTTTTTATGCACATGCTCCATTTGCAATAATTACTATTCATTCACAGTATGGTGCTCCTCTGCTTATGCGCAAACTTTGAAATGGATGTTGCTCAGATTTTAGAAATTGCTCTTTTCCTGTTTCAGCATTGTAGTTTGAATTGTTATCAATGCTGTTCACCTTTTTTTAGCTGGGCCGGTCACTTTTGGGCCGGCCTTCTGTTGGACCCATTTGCTTTTTAACAAGGAGAAAAGTGGCTTATGTACTTCTCAACTTTATGATTTAGTGTTGATATACTCAGGTTATAAAAGTGAGTGACTCACATATACCCCTACTGATACACAAATAGCCAGTATATCATTTTGGTCTAACGGAAGTGAAAGAAATAATTTTTTAATTTGTTTTTTTGATTTGTTTTTTTTAAAATTGGGCTTATTATTTTGATGGTCAAATTTTTATTTTCACACATTTTCAAGATCATCAAATAGCTCATTCTCAGGTCCATTGTTGAGAAATTCAGCAAGATCCGCATCGACTCGGTTTCTACATACTCAATACCTTCATCATTGCATTGAATTGACAAGTCATCTTTTCTATATCTCCCTGCTAGAGGATAAAACTTGGCTAACGTCTCCGCCAAAGAGTTTTGTAACTTATCACATCTTTCAGCATTTTTTTCCCTGTTTCACTGACTGTTCGGCAAGAAGTGGAACAGTACGGCTGAATATACATGGAGGGCTACCTGGTCAAATAACGAAAGCTTGGTGATTATAAAAATGACTAGATCATTGATTCAGGATGTTCCAATTGTTAGCATGATAGACAACTAAATGATTGTATATATTAATGTAATTATATAGTGATATAAATTAGCATGATCATATACATTTGTTGTAGAATCATATGAATAAATATTGTGATAGAATAGCTGATTTGGAGGGATAGCAAGGCAGATTTAGAGGGATTCAATGGCAGATTTGTATAGATAGAATA
>NW_006239028.1:922556-923109 GCF_000226075.1 Solanum tuberosum | reverse complement strand
ATATTGGGTGGAAGCTTTGTCTACTGCTGTCTATTTAATTAATAGATTGCCATCTAAAATGCTAAATTTTGAGTATCCATATTTTTGTCTTTATCACCAAAATCCTAACTATAGTGATTTTCATACATTTGGTTGTGTTTATTTGGTGCATTTGCCTCCTTCGCAACGAAATAAACTTTCTGTACAATCTACTAAATGTGCTTTTATGGGTTATAGTACTTCACAAAAAGGTTTTATTTGTTATGATCCATGTTCTCACAAATTTCGTATTTCTAGAAATGTTGTTTTCTTTGAGAATCAATATTTCTTTCCTACGATTGTAGATCCATCTTATGTTTTTCCTCTTCTTCCTACTTTGAGGATTTATCATTTACTTTCAAGAGGTTTAAACCTAGATTTATGTATGAACGACGTCTGCCAACTTTATCCTATCCCGATACCGATCCGGCACCTGAAACTGTACCACAACTAGAATCTGAGTATTCTTCAAGATCTGGTCCTCTTGAGCCTACTCGGCGATCTACAAGAGTATCTCGTACTCCCAATTGGTATG
>NW_006239028.1:911139-921939 GCF_000226075.1 Solanum tuberosum | reverse complement strand
ATGTCACTCGTACTTTATTGATTGAGTCATCTGTACCATCTAAATATTGGGTGGAAGCTTTGTCTACTGCTGTCTATTTAATTAATAGATTGCCATCTAAAGTGCTAAATCTTGAGTCTCCATATTTTCGTCTTTATCACCAAAATCCTAACTATAGTGATTTTCATACATTTGGTTGTGTTTGTTTTGTGCATTTACCTCTTTCGCAATGCAATAAACTTTCTGTACACTCTACTAAATGTGCTTTTATGGGTTATAGTACTTCACAAAAAGGTTTTATTTGTTATGATCCATGTTCTCACAAATTTCGTATTTCTAGAAATGTTGTTTTCTTTGAGAATCAGTAATTCTTTCCTACAATTGTAGATTCATCTTTTGTTTCTCCTCTTCTTCCTACTTTTGAGGATTTATTATCTTCTTTTAAGAGGTTCAAACCTAGATTTGTGTATGAACGATGTCGGCCAACTTTGCTGTAGTATTTCTCAGCTTAGGTCCAAGCTCTGAATTCAGCCATGGAAGATCCTAAGTCTAGAGAGAATATTTTGGAAGAGAAAATTTTGTTCTGTTTGTATTGATCTTTCTCAATGTACAAATGCAGTGCTAAATAGCCAACTGCCCACGTGCTATCTCTAACAAACTAACAGCTGTCAACAACCAGCAAACTAACTGTTAATATAATCATTAAGCTAATTAATCAACTCAACTAATCTAACTTCCAATACTCCTCCTCAAGCTGGAGGATGAAGAATATTAAGTACTCCAAGCTTGCTCAATAAATACTCATGTTGAGTTCTTCCAAGCCCTTTTGTGAGTAAGTCTGCTTGTTGATCTTTTGTTCCAATGTGATGAGTCTGCACAATTCCAGCCTTAATCTTGTCTCTGATAAAGTGGCAATCTATTTCGATATGCTTAGTGCGCTCATGAAAGATGGGGTTTGCTGCAATCTGTATAGCAGCCTTGCTATCAGAATAAACATCCACGGGTTGCTTGATGAACACATCTAATTCTATGAACAATCCTAATAGCCAAGTTATTTCTGAGGTGGTAGTAGCCAAACTTCTATATTCTGCCTCAGTAGAACTTCTAGACACAGTTTGCTGTTTTTTTTATTTCCATGAAATTAATAATTCTCCAAACTTCACTAGGAATCCTGTCACTGATCTCTTGGTGTTTGGGCATGCAGCCCAATCTGCATCACAAAAACATGTTAGAGAGTCAGCTTTGTTACTGCTCATCAATATTCCCATTCCAGGTTCTTGTTTGATGTATTTCACAAGTCTAATTGTTGCATTCCAGTGAGACTCTTTAGGTGTCTGCATGAACTGACTTAACGTTTGTATGGCAAAGCTTATGTCAGGTCTTGTAATTGTTAAGTACAACAATCTTCCTATCAGTCTTTGATAAGCTGTGATATCTGTCAAAGGAACATCCTCTGAGTTTCATGTGTGTTCATCATACTCAATAGATGTGAATTTCTGATTAGGATCCATAGGTGTGGATGCTGGCTTTGCTCCTCCTAGGCCCAAGTCTGAAATTATCTGCAGAGCATACTTCCTCTGATTCAGCAATATCCCTTTGCTAGATCGAAGAATCTCTATTCCAAGGAAATACTTCAACTCTCCCAAGTCTTTCACCTTGAATTTATGATGCAACACCACTTTGGTTTCATGAATTAGATCATCATTGCTCCCAGTAATCAATAGGTCATCTACATAGACTAAGATCACCACGATGTCATCTCCTCTTCTCTTGGTGAACATTGAATAGTCATATAAGCTTTGGCAATACCCTGCATCTATCAATGCATTTGATAGTTTGATGTTCCATTGCCTTGATGCCTGTTTCAGGCCATACAATGACTTCAACAACTTACACACTTTAGCCCCTCCTTGACCTTTGAAGCCTTGTGGAAGCTCCATATACACTTCCTCAAGTAAGTCACCTTGCAAGAATGCATTGTAAACATCCATTTGAGATAAATTCCAACCTCGTGAAGCTGCCAATGCAAGGATGGTTCTGACAGTGACCATCTTGGTCACCGGAGAAAATGTTTCATGATAATCAAGGCCCTCTTGTTGACTATAGCCCTTGGCAACCAATCTTGCTTTGAACCTTTCAATCTCTCCATTAGCTTTGTATTTCACCTTGTACACCCATTTGGAACCCACTGCATTTTTACCTTTTGGAAGGTCAACCACTTCCCATGTGCCATTGTCTTCTAGAGCCTTAATCTCCTGTTTCATTGCAACCACCCACCTAGTATCCTTGGAAGCTTCTTTATAGTGGTGTGGTTCTGTGACTTCAGAGATTTTTGCTACGAAACTTCTACAATTATCAGATAATTTGTGATATGACACACAGTCAGTCAAGGAATATGTAGTTGCCAAATTGGCTTTCCCTTTCCCTGTACTGATATAATCTTCATGCCAAAGGGGTGCTTTAACAGTTCTTGCTGATCTTCTTGGAGCAATCTGAGCCACGTTTTCCTGAGAACCTGGGACTATCATTTGTGCAACCTCATCAGCAGTATAGTCATCACTAGGAGATGAGACTACATCATTATCATCAACCTCAGTGACAGTAGTATCAATATCAGGACAATTTCCAGTAGTTGTAGCATCATGTATAACATCAACAGTAGGCATAGAAATAGTCTCATAAATAGCTATGTTTTCATTTGTAACCATTGGATCTGAATGAATTTCATCATAATGATGAGGTAATGTAGGATCAGTATTATTCTCCTTAACATGGATCATATCAAGGAATTGATCAGGTTCATTAGAAGAGGTCTGGCCAAAAGGAAATAAGTGTTCCTTGAATACTACATCCCTACTAATAAAGAACATTCTGGTTGCAAGGTTGAGAAGCTTATAACCCTTTTGAGTAACAGAGTACCCCAAGAAAACAGCTACCTTGGCTCTTTCCCCAAACTTATCAATCTTGACTGGGTTGGTAGCATAACACATGCAACCAAATACCTTCAAGTGACTGAACAAAGGAGTTTTTCCATATAATAGTTCGAAAGGAGATTGACCTTTCAACACATCACTGGGTAATCTATTTATCAGATAAACAGCTCCTTCAATGCATTCACCCCAATATCTGGCAGGAATATTGGCTTGAAACTTAAGAGCTCTTGCAACACTTAGGATATGTCTGTGTTTCCTCTCAACTACCCCATTTTGTTGAGGGGTATGAACACAACTACTTTGATGAATAATACCATATGAAGTAAATAAATTAGTACAATTTTTGTTAAAAAATTTAGTACCATTGTCCGACCTAACAATCTTCACAACAGATGCAAACTGAGTCTTTATTTGAGATAGAAAAGTTCTAAGCACCACAATTACATCACTTTTCAGACTTAACAAGTAGATCCATGTAAATCTAGTATGGTCATCAACAATAGTGAGAAATAATGTTTGTTGTCATGGGTAGGAGTCTTGTAAGGACCCAATACATCCATGTGCAGCAACTCAAAAGGTATCATGCTTCTAGTAGAACTAATAGGAAAAACCAATCTACTATGTTTAGCTAGTGGACAGACTGGACAGTCATTGTTTGCAGCGACATTCAAGTCTTTATTTTGTAGGAAACTTAAACTCTTCATAGTCTTAGTTGATGCATGCCCTAGCCTCTTATGCCATAGATTTCCATCAGTGCATCTTCCTTCTACAACTGCATTATTTACTAAAGTAGTCATATCCTTCTTACGATTATCTTGCTTCAGAACATACAAGCCACATTGTTCCTTACCAATCCCCCTCACCCTGCCACTGTAAAGATCCTGAAATACACAAAAATCAGGAAAAAAAGTGACAGAGCAAGATAGGCTCTTGGTCAATTTGGAAACTGACAACAAATTATATTTGAAGTCTGGGACATAAAGCACATTATCCACCAGCATATTCTCAAGAAATTCTGCGATTCCAATATGTGTTAAATTAGATTGCCCTCCATTAGGCATATTTACTTGTTGCTTACTATTGATTTCAGTCCTACTTTTGAGCATGTTATAGTTAGCAGTAATATGGTGTGAAGCACCTGAATCCACAATCCACTCTTTAGAATATAGGTCTGCCATTAAGGAAGTAGCAATACCTGCCAGATTGCCTTGATGCTCTCCAGTGTCCCTTTTAGCATGTAACATCCCCAAAACCTGCTTGTGTTGTTCTTCTGTGAAAGAATAATATTGGCCATTGTGGTAGTATCCTAGTTGTTCACCTTTGTAGTAGTGTCCAGGAGTTACTCTCTCTTGTGCTACAAAACTTCTGCCAACATTTGTATCCATAGCAACTGTATTAGTCATAGCAACCGCATTAGCCATAACTTTCTTCCCTTTCCAGTCTGCTGGATAACCAATCAGCTGGTAACATTTCTCCTTCAGATGCCCCTTGAGACCACAATGTGTGCATTGCATGAAAGGTTTCTTGCCTCTATATGGTTGTCCGCGACCAACCTGCATAGCTATCAGATCACCTCTTCCTCCTGTTATTCCAAATGAACTGGACATGTGTCCTTCATCTTCACTTATCATGGCATAAGCCTGGTTCAATGTAGGCTCAATTGTTTTCATCAGAATTTGTCTTCGCGCTTGTTCATACGATTCGTTTAAATCAGAAAGAAATTGAAGTAACCTCTGTCGTTGTAAGTGTTCGATGTAATCCTTCGATTTTGCGCAATCACAACCTGGTGAAGGCACTAAAGCATCATATTCAGCCCAAAGCTCCTTCAATTTGGTGAAATATGCATCCACAATGTCAGGCCCTTGAGAAATCGTAGCTATTTCTCTATGCAATTGGAAAATGCGAACTCGATTCACTTTACCGAATCGCTCTTTGAGATCTTCCCAAACCAGATGTGCATTTGATGTGTATACAATTCCACTAAGGAGATTCTTCGACACTGTGTTCATGATCCAGGACAGCACAATCGCATTACATGTTTCCCAATCTTCATGCAGATCTACACTGAATTGATCCTTTCTGCAAGTGCCAGTTATGAACCCCAATTTTCTCTTAGCTTGTAAGGCGATACACATCGATCTTCGCCATAGTCCGAAATTATCTGATTCGGTTAGTTGTGTTGGAATCAAAGTCGATCCCGGAGTATCCGACGGATGAACGTACAAAGGATGCGTATGTGCGAGCTGTTTCTCAGTCTCCATTTTCGCAAAGCTCAAAAAATCTCAGTAAAGAGCTCAAAATTCTCAGAAAAGAAAAAAAGAGAAAAAAAACGTGCAATCCAGTCACGCCTGCTTTGATACCATGTAGAATTTCTCAGCTTAGGTCCAAGCTCTGAATTCAGCCATGGAAGATCCTAAGTCTAGAGAGAATATTTTGGAAGAGAAAATTTTGTTCTGTTTGTATTGATCTTTCTCAATGTACAAATGCAGTGCTAAATAGCCAACTGCCCACGTGCTATCTCTAACAAACTAACAGTTGTATACAACCAGCAAACTAACTGTTAATACAATCATTAAGCTAATTAATCAACTCAACTAATCTAACTTCCAATATTTACCCTATCCCGACACTGATCCACCGCCTCAAACTGCACCACAACTAGAATCTGAGAATTCTTCAAGATATGGTCCTCTTGAGCCTACTTGGCGATCTACAAGAGCATCTCGTACTCCCAATTGGTATGGCTTTTCCTCTACTTTATCCAACATATCTGTTCCATCTTGTTACTCACAAGCTTCCAAGCATGAATGTTGGCAGAAAGCAATGGAGGAAGAGCTTTGGCTCTTAAAGAAAATGACACATGGGACATTGTTTCATGTCCTTCAAATGTCCGCCCTATTGGATGTAAGTGGGTTTATTCAATCAAACTTCATTCTGATGGAACTCTTGATCGGTACAAAGCTCGATTGGTTGTTTCTCATTGCCTACATCAGATGTATGCAAGTTGAAGCGGTCTTTGTATGGATTAAAACAAGCTCCAAGAGCTTGGTTTGATAAGTTCCGGTCTACTTTGCTACAATTTTCTTTTGAGCAGAGCAAATATGACTCATTTTTGTTTCTTCGGAAAACATCTACAGGTTGTGTTCTTCTTTTGGTGTATGTAGATGACATTATTATCACAGGAACTGATTCTTCACTAATCACTTGCCTCCAACAGCAGCTTAAAGATTCTTTTCATATGAAAGATCTTGGTACTCTTACTTATTTTTTGGGTTTGGAAGTTCATAATGTTGCTTCAGGTGTATTTCTAAACCAACACAAATATACTCAGGATCTGATTTCTTTGGCTGGTTTTCAAGTTTCCTCCTCCGTAGATACTCCACTGGAATTGAATGTGAAGTATCGATGTGGGGAAGGCGATCTTCTTCCTGATCCAACTATATTTCGACAATTAGTTGGGAGTCTTAATTACCTTACTATTACTCGGCATGATATCTCTTTTGCAGTTCAACAAGTTAGTCAATTTATGCAAGCTCCCCGTCATCTCCACTTGGTGGCTGTTCGTTGCATCATTCGGTACCTTCTAGGAACATCTACTCGTGGATTGTTCTTTCCAAGTGGTTCTCTTATTCGTCTTAATGCTTTTAGTGATTCTGATTGGGCGGGATGTCCTGATACTTGTCGTTCAGTCTCTGGTTGGTGCATGTTTCTTGGAGAGTCATTGATATCTTGGAAGAGTAAAAGGCAAGATAGTGTGTCAAAATCTTCAACATAGGCTGAATATCAATCCATGTCTACTGCTTGCTCCGAGGTTGTATGGCTTCGTGGATTACTTGCTGAGATTGGATTTCCCCCAATCTCATCCTACTCCTCTCCACGCTGACAATACAAGTGCTATTCAGATTGCTACTAATCCAGTTTTCATGAGAGGACCAACACATCGAAGTGGATTGTCATTATATACGAGAAGTTGTAGATAAAGGAGTCATTACTCTTCCACATGTGTCCAGTGATCTTCAAATAGCTGATGCGTTTACAAATCCATGGCACGGCAACGCCATCAGTTTCTAGTAGGCAAATTGATGCTTCTTGATCCACCAGCATCAATTTGAGGTGGGATGTTAGCATGATAGACAACTAAGTGATTGTATATATTAATGTAATTATATAGTGATATAAATTAGCATGATCATATACATTTGTTGTAGAATCATATGAATAAATATTGTGATAGAATAACTAATTTGGAGGGATAGCAAGGCAAATTTAGAGGGATTCAATGGCAAATTTGTATAGATAGAATAGTTGATCTTTAGGGATAGGAATGGCGGATCTTTAGGGATGTGTAATCTTTATTTTCTCTATATAATGGAAAGACTCTCTCACTTTGAGAGGCATTCAAGTGAAAATTGACACCAATCACATGACGGTGATGAGAAAAATTTGATCAACATGAGCAAATATAAGGGCGATCGAGTAATGGTGATGAAAAATAATTCAAGAATACCAATAACTAATATTGGCAAGACAGTGTCCGTGCCTCGTCATATCTCGAGACAAAGTGCAATTTCAGAATGTCTACTACATTCATGTAATTCCAAGTAATGTTACAAATTGTAATGTCATACACCATTCATGAAACTCAAAAAATCTAATGCAAAGTTACCGAATATTACATTCATGAATTGTAATGTAATACACCATAAGAATTTGTGCTAGAATTAGACATTGTTTACCTCGGTCCCGATAAAACTGATGGCAATTTTGAGCTGATAGCGGCTTCCCTCGGTTGGTTGCCTGCCCCAACCTTAGGTACATTTCTGAAATTATAATCTAAGTTGGTTTCAACAGTCACCAAACCTTCGAGTGCCTTAACCACCAATGACATGGATGGTCTCTTGGAGAAATCGCCCTGTAGACACCATGCAGCAATGCTCATCATTTCTGTCACTGCTTCTCTGTGGAGCTGCATATCTTCGTTTCTGTCAACCATATCTGTGAGCTGCTCTTGTTCTGCTTTTCTCGTAAAAACAGTTAGCAAATGGACATCTTCTTCATCAGTTTGGGACCAGTCCAAATTCTTTCGTCCACAGAGAGTTTCCAAGAGCACAATTCCAAAAGCATACACATCAACTTTTTCAGTGATTATTGAGCTCAACCATTCAGGGGCTATATACCCCGGCGTTCCTCTCATTCTAGTCACAACTTTGCTTTTGTCTTTCTCAATTAGCTTCGACAGACCAAAATCAGATATCTTAGCATTGAAATTTTGATCTATAAGGATGTTTTGTGGTTTAATGTCCAAATGAATTATCTTATGGCTGCAATCCTCATGTAGATAAGCTAATCCTTTCGCAATATCTGATATTATCCTCTGCCTTGTGTTCCATGTAAGCCCATTTTCTTGCGTGATCCACCTCGATCCATTCACCATGTATACTCATAGATTAGAAGCCTGTGGCTTTTTTCGGCACAATATCCAAGGAGTTTTACCAGATTGATATGGTGAATGCCACCGACTGTCTTTACTTCTGTTAAGAATGATTCCTTTACTTGACCTACTCCATCCAGATGCTTCACATCTATTTTGGTGCCATTTCTCAGTGTTCCTTCATATACAGAGCCAAATCCTCCTTTCCCGAGCTTTATGCTGAAATCTTGTGTAATTATTTTCAGCTCATTGTAAGAGAATCGAATTAGGATTCCCGGTAAGATTGGTTCTAGATCCAGAAAATCACCAGCTTTGCGTTTCTCCGATCTCTTTTTGGAAAGAGCAGAACAAACTGAAAGAATCAAAATTATCCCAATCAAAGTACATCCCATGATAACTTTGAAAGGCATTTTCTGTCTAGGGAAAATGACCGGTGCATTTGGGGAATTCTGCACCTTAAGAAAAGCTGTTCCTACTCCAATGTCCATGAGAGAGAAGACTTCATTCAGTAACAAACAGTTCCCTCCTAGACTCATATTCAGATACGGATCATAAACAGCAGCTTTGCAAGAACAGTTACTCAGACATGCCCTTTGTCAATCTTCAATCTTTTTCCCCTCAATCCAAAATACGCTCGAGTTTAGTTCATGACTGAACTCAAATGAAAAATATGCAGTATTCTTTAGCTCTACAAGACTATGATACTGTGAAGAGTCACAAGAAATGGGCGTCAGCTCAGTGCCTCCGAGATTTGGCTTCCTCTCAGAAAATGGCCTGAAGAAGTTGACTTCAACCGGACAAGTACATTGTCCTTCATTTGCACAAATGTTGTATCTCCCACACACCATTGGGTAGCCACAGTCAGAGAGTGTCAAAATGTCACATACCTCTTTCCAATTAAGGCAGAGCATATTATTTTCAAGGTTGTCCAATTGATATATGCGTAAATGTCCATCATGCCCAAGCTGTATGTATTGAGCTATCGATGTAGAAGGATATTGTAAAGCAGTAAGGATATGACCATCAAAACTCCAATAAGGACTATCGGGATTATCTGAACTGTAGTAATACTGAGGTGGATCAGAATCTATGTATGTGGCCCAGCGTCCATTGAGAACAGTAAGAGAAAATAAACCTTGACTCGAATTGTCTGCTGAAATGCTTTGTTGAAGTTTGCTTTTAGTTACTGCAGTAACTTTTAGCAAAATAAGTTATTTAGTTTGAATAATTTGAATTTTGAATTTTAGTTAGTTTGTTTATGTTGTTGAGATATTTTAGGGTGTTTAAATTTTAAATTATGCAGAATATGTGTTTTATGTTGGCTATTTAAAGCCCCTCAATGCTTAATAAATTCATTGAAAGCTATTGAAAGTCATTTCAATCTATTGAGAGACATTTTCAATCTGTTTGTGCTGCCCCATTTTTAAAAAAACACCAACAGTTTGCTGTTAGGTTCTGACCAGAAACCAAATTCTTCCCGGGGAGCAAACAATCTGTAGGATGATCAAAAGACTGCCAAACTGTGCGGTTGGTCGTATCAAAGAGCATGAGATTCCCCGTTTCTGTCAAGTTAAAGCCAGAAACAGATTTTCCAGTGGTATTACTGGACCAAACAAGAGTGCTATCAGAGTCTGCGAACACCAAGTTGCCATCTTGGCCTAGTTGCAAGGTTGCATTGGCTTTCTCTGGACGGTCTCGATTAGCAGACCAAACTAAGTGTCCTCCCTCTATATAAATGGTCTCACCAGCGGTGCTGTTGTAAACTACTAATGAGATACCAAGAAAGCATTCTGTCGGATAGAAATTGCAAGAGAAGCCGTAGAGGAATTGTAGGCCAGTATTTCGTTCCAGAAGGATGGGTGTATAAGTAAGTTTGTTGATCCACAAAGTGGGAACACCGGAAATGAAATTCACTAAACGTTGGGATATAGCGAATTGAGAAGAACAGAAGAGAAGATAAATGAAGAAAAGGATACGAAAATATTGTCTATGTTCTTCCATCATTGCTTTCTCAACAAAGCCAAAGCTAATAGAAAGATTATATGTATCGGTTTGCTTGTTACTACTCCCTCAGTCTTCTTCTTGTTCGTATTATGTATAAGTAGGAGTGGCAAACTAGCAAGTTGAGTCGAATATGAGTTGATCGAAAATGAGTTAATAAAAATGGGTAAAATACTCTACTCAACTCATATTTTAGATGGATAAAAACGAGTTCCTCAATGGGTAATATGAGTATCCATATTTACCCATATTATTATAGGGATCATGTTAAAAGCTTCAAAAGCAAAATATACTCTTCAACCCACACCCCACACCCCACGAAAAAAATACTTAGAACTTTTAAATTTAACCTGCCCACCCCCATCCCTACCCCCAACTCCAACGCCTCAAAAATTATTATTTTTTTACTACTCCGACTCCCCCTTCCCCCCGCCAACCCACCCACCCCCTAACCCC
>NW_006239028.1:876369-911132 GCF_000226075.1 Solanum tuberosum | reverse complement strand
CTATCTAAAAAAAAATAAAAAGCTTTTTTTACCACCCACCTCTAATTACTTTTCTTTTTTTTTTTTATGAATGAACATTTTTTACCCATATTACCCATTTAACTACCCACTTTTAAATGGGTATTTGAGTATTACTCGTTTTTACCCATTTTTAAAGAGCAAATTACATAAATCACATACTTTTAAGGCAAAATTACAATCTATCCCTTAAAAGTTTATAATTACAGAAACCCCTCAAACGAATACAATAATATAAGCGTTGATACATTAATCTGATGCGCGAGATACATTAATCGTTAAGTAAGATACATTACATTTTATACATGATACACTAATCTGATGCGCGAGATACACTAATCTGATGCGCGAAAATGAGGGATTTTGGAGATTTGTAAAAATTATGGGGATAATGGTTATAAGTAAACTAAAAGGCGGGATTTCTATAATTTTTCCTATTTTAAATGAGTTGGATACCCAACCCATTTAAAATGGGTAAATATGAGTGGATACTCGTATTAAATACCTATTTTGCCACTTCTATAAGTAATAGATAAGTGTCAAAAACACACTTAAGTTAAAAAAAAATTAGTTTCATATCTAAACTATCACTTATTACTTTGAGAATGCACTCTCTATTTTATTTTAAAAAAACCTTGACACGTGACATTCCTCATGGATAAAATATTCCACCTTGACAAAAATTAAATAATAAACTATTAATATTAATAAAAAATTAAAGATTTAAGTATTACTATCCCCCAAAAAAATGTTTTTTTTAAAATAAAATTTAAATTATTTTTCTTACTCCACTTCACTACCTCCTCCCCGTACACCCTCCTCCACCCCCCTCCACCCCATAATCTTATTATTATTTTTTAAATAATCTTTTATAATATATTTATAAAAATTCATACTTCACCCTCCCAAAAAAAGAAAACCACAGCCATCCCCCCACCCCTCCCCCCAAAAAAAATTGATATTATTTTATTTTTAAAAAATAAAAATTCTACTCCATCCTATTTACTAATTTATTTATTTATTTTTACATTTTTCTCGTTATGTGTTTGATATGTACATATATTTTTAGGAATTTTTTCATACCGAATATAACATAAATAAAAAATTTATTTTAAAAGTAGTCTTGCCGCAGCAAGTAAAACATATTTTTGATATATATATATCTAACACAAAACGAGAAAAAAATTGGAAGCGGACGGTTAGGTGGAGTGGGTAGAATTTTTATTTTTAAAAAATAAAATGATAGCTAAATTAGTATTTGTAGAGGGGGAGGGGGGAGATGAAGTAAAAAAAGTTTATATACTTTTATAAAAGAAATTTAAACTTAAAAAATGAGGGGGGAGGGGGAGGGTACGGTGAGAGGAATTGATGGAGTGGGGTAAAAAAAAAATTTACATTTTATTTTATAAACAAATTAATTTTTTGGGAAAATAATTTTTTAATCTTTAATTTTAACTAATACTTAATTTATTTAATTTTTGCCAAGATGAGATGTTTTGTCCATGTGAAGTATGATGTGACAATTTTTTTAAGTAAAATAGAGAGTGTATCACACACACATGATGAGAGTGTTATAAAAGAGAGATGTGTATTTTTCAAACTAATAAGTGATAGTTACACTCTCAATAATTTAGATATAAAACTAAAAAAAAAGTACAGTTTAGGTGTGTTGTTGACACTTATATCTGTAAGTAAATAAAGCAAACTTTTGTTGACTTGTAACACCCTTTCCAGCAACTTTGTAAACTGGATCCACATTTTAATTTGACTGGTTAAGCTATTAAGATTTTACCACTTAACGATCATTATATTTTAAAAATTACAAGTTCAAAATGTATGTATTATTGTTTTAAAAGTTACCAATTTGTTTTACATACTAATCTATTTTTCATGTTAAAAATACTAAATTCAGTTGTTTCCCAGTGTTATTACTTTCCTAACGTCTGTTCCTGTAACACTCCTTTCATTCGCTCAAATGTTCGCATGTGCAACAATCCGTAAGCAGATAATCATGTAACGTTTACATGTCAATGTCTTTCATTTTATAATTTTAACAGCAATGTTACAAATTGTTGCTAACAATTGAATAGCAAGTCATGTCACCTTTTTATCGGGAAAAAAACTTTCCTCCTCAATCAGGTTCAAGTCAAGTCTTCTTCTGAATGGGACTGGCTATTAGTTATTGTTCAACCGTACAAAATACGGTAAAACTAAATGGCACGATGCTTTTTTGTGGCACGACAGAGGATAAAAGACCACAATATCCTATTGGCTATAAAAGAGTCCGGAACCTAAATAAGCCACAAAAAAATAAAAGTGATCAAAATAAGCCACTATTCTAGTAAGTAAATAAAACAGGCTTAGTGCAAGAAAAAATTCTGTTTTATGTAATATTTCAAACGTTTTCCGTTAGTCTCATAACGTGTATATTTTAATATATAACGGAAGTTTTTCTTACACTTTGTAAAGTGGAAGTTTTTCTCACACTTCATAAAGTGGAAGAAAAATTTTTGTTTTACAAAGAGGAATATTACATTATGTATACTTATATTTTTATTCTGAGAACTCCTCAAGCTCTATTTAAGGACGTTCAAACATAGCACTTTCAACATCTTTAGTCTTCTATTTTTCTTCATTTCATTCACAAAAAAAATGTCTTCTAAGTCAAAAGTAACAGTTTCGATTTATTGGGATGGCGAAATTATACATGACGAAAATACCGTTTATTATAATTGTCTTCCCAAACATAATGTTAAATATTTAATTAATGTCCGATATCATAAATTTCTTTCATCAATTTATAAAAAAAATGGGTATAAATAGTACTGATTATAATTTGATTATAGTCGAAAAATACTCTACTTCATTTTTGTCACAAGTACAAGTAAATTTTGGAGAGTGGATTATCTATAGTAACGAATCGTTGACCGATTTTTTGAGGGTTCCAACTTCCAAATGACTACATAGATCAAATCAAGTTAACACTTATGATACATAATGTAATAGTTTTTTCCTTAAATAGAGCTTGGAAGAACTTTCAGAATAAAAAATAAAAATGCATAATGTAATAATTTTTTCCGTTTTAATGATATGTCAAATCAATATAATTGTATCACAAACACTCAAAAGCTTCATAAAGAGATACAATTTAATACAAAACGTGAAAAATATTCCTCTTTGTAAAACAAAATTCTTTCTTCCACTTTATAAAGTGTAAGAAAAACGTTTTTTTTTAAAAAAACAATTCCGCTAGGCAATGTGTGCCTAGGTCTAGTTTTATTAATAAAGAGAAAAGTACAAGAAAGGGAGGCTAGGCCTTACCTTACTAATCTTAATGAGGTAACGAACCTCTACTAATTAACAAGCATGAAGAAAATAAGAGCTAGAGAAAACTAGATATTCTGTGATCGTCATAGAGTTTATGATACACTCTATGCTGATACTACAAATGAGGATGCTTAAGTAATGCAAAAATACAAAATCTAAGAATAAAGCTGAGCTATCAATCTCAACTTAAGTGTACGAAAAACTTCCACTTTACAAAGTGTAAGAAAAAAATACACTTTACAAAGTGTAAGAAACAGCTCTGTTATATATTAAAATATACACGTTATGAGACTAACAGAAAACGTTTGGAATATTGCATAAAACAAAAAAATTTCTTCCACTAAGCCTATTTTAGTTACTTACTAGAATAATGACTTATTTTGGTCACTTTTATTTTTTTTGGCTTATTTAGGTTCCGGACTCGCTATAAAACCATCTAAATTTTCCTCCAAAAATAAAATCATCTTTGACTTTTCTTTTTTCTTTTTTTTTAAATATCTTTACTTTCTCTTTTACTTTTCTCATTTTATCTCTCATTCTAGAAAATGTTTTTTAATTTTCTCATGATTGATTTAAATATTTTGGAAAATGCTTTTCAAATAAACTTATTTTCCTCCAATTATATTTTTTTCCTTACCTCACTCCATACCCGACCCTCACCATTCAAAAAAAAAAAAAAACTTATCACATCTTTCAGCATTTTCTGCC
Organism: Solanum tuberosum; assembly: GCF_000226075.1. NCBI lineage: Eukaryota > Viridiplantae > Streptophyta > Magnoliopsida > Solanales > Solanaceae > Solanum > Solanum tuberosum. The sequence continues at coordinate 907,079 of NW_006239028.1, read as the reverse complement.
CTGTTTCACTAACTGTACGGCAAGTAGTGGAGCAGTACCGCTAAATATACAGGGAGGGGCGCCTGATCAAATAACGAAAGCTTGGTGATTATTAAAATGATAGGTAGTTGATTCAGGATGTTCCAATCACATGACCAGTGACGAGAAAAATTTGATGAACATAAGCAAATTACAAATATAAAGGCGATCGAGTAATGGTGATGGAAAATAATTCAAGAATACCAATAACTAATATTGGCAAGACAGTGTTTGTGCCTCGTCATATCTCGAGACAAGTGCAATTTCAGAATGTCTACAACATTCCATATAATTCCAAGTAATGTTACAAATTGTTACTAACAATTAATTTGGAATTGTTAAGCACTTTCCTCCTCATTAAGATTCATGTCAAGTCTTGTACTGAATGGGATGTGCCCTAAATTCCAAAGTCCAAGTCAAAATTGATGTTCCAATGTACAAAATATCTTAATCTTTGCCCAGTCAATATACAGAGGGACCTCAAAAAACTTTTTCAATGTGCTATTTTTTTCCAAACTTAATTGACTATGAGTGTGTTTGTGTGGTCGGTACGAAGGAAAATACTTTTTAGGAAAATAATGGGGTTGGGCTCTATCTTTCCACTGACGGGACCATTTTGACCATTTCCAAGTTATAACTTTCAATATTGGAATTTGATGATTTTAATGTTTGCAAGTACATAATGTGGGTTGGATAAAGGGAAATGGGTTAGGAGATGGGTCGGGTTTTATTTAAATAGGTCGAGTGTTAATTAAATATTGAGTCTTTTTAATTACTTGACGTGAACCTCTAATAAGAGGGCACGCGGCAAAAATGGTTTTGCTGAACTAGATGTATTTTTGTATAGATGAGCCAGCTTTTAATATATGGCACATTTTTAATAGTTCCGTGACATATTTGAGTCTTTTCCCAATTTAAACTGAATTTATTTTAACAGTATGAATACCATACAATCATGTTTAAGATAATTTTTTGTTTCTGTAATTGGCAGAGCATCTGGCCCTCGATATCCGATTCATGCTGTTCTCGAGTCTTGATACTTCCCTTACAAAAAATGAGGAAAAGCTAATGCAATATTATATCTCCTGTCACATATGAATTGAGGAGCTTCTACATGATAATTACATGAAACTCAAAAAATCTAATGCAAAGTTACTGAATATTACATTCATGAATTGTAATCTAATACACCGTAAGAATTTGTGCTAGAATTAGACATACTGTTTACCTCGGTCCCGATAAAACTGATGGCAATTTTGAGCTGATAGCGGCTTCCCTCGGTTGGTTGCCTGCCCCAACCTTAGGTACATTTCTGAAATTATAATCTAAGTTGGTTTCAACAGTCACCAAACCTTCGAGTGCCTTAACCACCAATGACATGGAAGGCCTCTTGGAGAAATCGCCCTGTAGACACCACGCAGCAAGGCTCATCATTTCTGTCACTGCTTCTCTGTGGAGCTGCATATCCTCGTTTCTGTCAACCATATCTGTGAGCTGCTCTTGTTCTGCTTTTCTCGTAAAAACAGTTAGCAAATGGACATCTTCTTCATCAGTTTGGGACCAGTCCAAATTCTTTCGTCCACAGAGAGTTTCCAAGAGCACAATTCCAAAAGCATACACATCAACTTTTTCAGTGATTATTGAGCTCAACCATTCAGGGGCTATATACCCCGGCGTTCCTCTCATTCTAGTCACAACTTTGCTTTTGTCTTTCTCAATTAGCTTCGACAGACCAAAATCAGATATCTTAGCATTGAAATTTTGATCTATAAGGATGTTTTGTGGTTTAATGTCCAAATGAATTATCTTATGGCTGCAATCCTCATGTAGATAAGCTAATCCTTTCGCAATATCTGATATTATCCTCTGCCTTGTGTTCCATGTAAGCCCATTTTCTTGCGTGATCCACCTATCCAACGATCCATTCACCATGTACTCATAGATTAGAAGCCTGTGGCTTTTTTCGGCACAATATCCAAGGAGTTTTACCAGATTGATATGGTGAATGCCACCGACTGTCTTTACTTCTGTTAAGAATGATTCCTTTACTTGACCTACTCCATCCAGATGCTTCACAGCTATTTTGGTGCCATTTCTCAGTGTTCCTTCATATACAGAGCCAAATCCTCCTTTCCCGAGCTTTATGCTGAAATCTTGTGTAATTATTTTCAGCTCATTGTAAGAGAATCGAATTAGGATTCCCGGTAAGATTGGTTCTAGATCCAGAAAATCACCAGCTTTGCGTTTCTCCGATCTCTTTTTGGAAAGAGCAGAACAAACTGAAAGAATCAAAATTATCCCAATCAAAGTACATCCTATGATAACTTTGAAAGGCAATTTCTGTCTAGGGGAAATGACTGGTGCATTTGAGGAATTCTGCACCTTAAGAAAAACTGTCGTGCCGCTTCCTACTGCACTGTCTATGAGAGAGAAGACTTCATTCAGTAACAAACAGTTCCCTCGTAGTAGACTCACATTCAGATACGGATCATAAACAGCAGCTTTGCAAGAACAGTTACTCAGACATGCCCTTTGGCAATCTTCAATCTTTTTCCCTTTAAGCCAAAATACGCTCGAGTTTAGTTCATCATTGAACCGAAATGAAAAATAGTCAGTATTCTTTAGCTCTACAAGACTATGATACTGCAAAGAGTCACAAGAAATGGGCGTCAGCTCAGTGCATCCGAGATTAGGCATCCTCTCAGAAAATGGCTTGAAGAAGTTAACTTCAACTGGACAAGTACATTGTCCTCCATCTACACAAATGCTGTATCTCCCACACACCATTGGGTACCTACAGTCAGAGAGTGTCAAAATGTCACCTACCTCTTTCCAATTAAGGCCGAGCATATTTTTTTCAAGGTTGTCCAATTGGTATACGCGTAAATGTCCATCATGCCCAAGCTGTATGTATTGAGCTATCGATGTAGGAGGATATTGTAAAGCAGTAAGGGTATGACCATCAAAACTCCAATAAGGACTATTGGGATTTTCTGAAGTGTAGTAATACTGAGGTGGATCAGAATCTATGTATGTGGCCCAGCTTCCATTGAGAACAGTAAGAGAAAATAAACCTTGACTCGAATTGTCTGCTGAAACGCTTGCTGTCAGCTTCTGACCAGAAACCAAATTCTGTTCAAGGTTGTCCAATTGGTATACGCGTAAATGTCCATCATGCCCAAGCTGTATGTATTGAGCTATCGATGTAGGAGGATATTGTAAAGCAGTAAGGGTATGACCATCAAAACTCCAATAAGGACTATTGGGATTTTCTGAAGTGTAGTAATACTGAGGTGGATCAGAATCTATGTATGTGGCCCAGCTTCCATTGAGAACAGTAAGAGAAAATAAACCTTGACTCGAATTGTCTGCTGAAATGCTTTGTTGAAGTTTGCTTTTAGTTACTGCAGTAACTTTTAGCAAAATAAGTTATTTAGTTTGAATAAATTTGAATTTTGAATTTTAGTTAGTTTGTTTATGTTGTTGAGATATTTTAGGGTGTTTAAATTTTAAATTATGCAGAATATGTGTTTTATGTTGGCTATTTAAAGCCCCTCAATGCTTAATAAATTCATTGAAAGCTATTGAAAGTCATTTCAATCTATTGAGAGACATTTTCAATCTGTTTGTGCTGCCCCATTTTTAAAAAAACACCAACAGTTTGCTGTTAGGTTCTGACCAGAAACCAAATTCTTCCCGGGGAGCAAACAATCTGTAGGATGATCAAAAGACTGCCAAACTGTGCGGTTGGTCGTATCAAAGAGCACGAGATTCCCCGTTTCTGTCAAGTTTAAGCCTGAAACAGATTTTCCAGTAGTGTTAGTGGACCAAACAAGAGTGCCATCAGAATCAGCCAAGACCAAGTTGCCATCTCGGCCTAGTTGCAAGGTTGCATTGACTTGCACTGGATGGTCTCGATTAGCAGACCAAACTAACTTTCCCCCCTCTATATAAATGGTCTCACCAGTGCTGTTGTATAATACTAACGAGATACCAAGAAAGCATTTTGTGTGATCGAAATTGCAAGAGAAACCATAGAGGAATCGTAGGCCGGCATTTCCTTCCAGAAGGATAGGTGTATAATTAAGGATGCCTCTACTGAAATTACTCCCGATGGATGGCCTGTTGATCCACAAAGTGGGAACACCAGAAATGAAATTCACTAAACGTTGGGATATGGCGAATTGAGAAGAACAGAAGACAAGATAAATGAAGAAAAAGATGGCAAAACATTGTCTATGTTCTTTCATCATTGCTTTCTGAACAAAGCCAAAGCTAATAGAAAGATTATATGTATCGGTTCGCTAGTTGCTACACCCCTCTGTCTTCTTTTTCTTCTTGTTGTTGTGTATTATGTATAAGTAAATTAAGCAAACTTTTGTTGACTTGTAACACCGTTTCCAGCAACTGTGTAAGCTGGATCCACATTTTAATTTGACTGGTTCAGCTATTAAGTTTTTACCACTTTAACTCATTGTATTTTAGAATTTATAGGTTCAAAATGTATGTATTAATTTTTCTAAAGTTACCAATTAGTATTACATGCATATCTATTTTTCGTGTTAAAAATACTGAATTCGGTTGTTTCCAAGTGTCTGTTCCTGTAACACTCCTTTCATTCACTCAAATGTTAGCATTTGCAACAATCCGTAACCAGATAATCATGTAACATTTACAAGTCAATGGCTTTCATTTTATTATTTTAACAGCAATGTTACAAATTGTTACTAACAATTGAATAGCAATTCATTGCACTTTCCTCCTCAATCAGGTTCAAGTCTAGTCTTCTTCTGAATGGGACCGGCTATTAATGTTTGTTCAACTGTACAAAATAATATCTAATTAATATAAGATGACTTTCAATCACAAGGTAAAATGATTTCACTTACATCTAATATATGTGATAAGTTCGATTTTTCATTATATTTGCTTGGTAAGAATCTCTTATTTCTATATAACAATTTTTTTATGTTGCACAATATCTAATTCTGAACTTTAAAAATTTGTTGATTGTATGAAAGATGAGATCAATACATTCTTGTTTGGGATAAACATGTCACGCATGTTTTCAATAACGTTACATTATTTTTCTCAACAAATTAAGAGAATCCAAGTAATGTTACTAACAATTAATTTGGAACTGTTGGGCACTTTCCTCCTCATTAAGGTTCATGTCAAGTCTTGTACGTACTTAATGGGATGTGCCATATATTCCAAAGTACGTACTTAATGGGATGTGCCATATATTCCAAAGTCCCAAGTCAAAATTGATGTTCCAATGTACAGAATTTCTTAAATCTTTGCCCATTCAATATAGAGTGGGCCTCAAAAAAACTTTTTCAATGTGCGATTTTTTTTTTCCAAACTAACTATGATTGTGTTCGGTACAAAAGGAAAATAATGGGGCCAGGATCTATCTTTCCACTAATGGGACCATTTTGACCATTTCCAAGTTACAATTTCATTATTGTTCAACCTTGAAGATAAATCAAGGTCACTACGACTTTCATTTACTTTCTGTTATTACTGCACTAATAAAAGTAATTACTAAACTAACGTACCAATTTAATCAATATTTGAGCCGAATACATGATTTTTATTTTTAAGTACTAATTTCATAAATCCAAGTGGCTCATTCGTGTCCGACCTTGGCCAAGCCCTAGCCTAGACCGAATCAAGCCAAACCTAGGTAAACTTTGATCGAGACTGTTATATTTTCATGCTGAGGACAACTTTAATTTTCAATCGATATATACTTAACTTGAACTACACATAAAATATTCAATTAGAAAGGAATGTCTTTTATTAATACATATAGATGGCAATAGTTTAGATAGTTAAAGATCAACTTCTAGTTTGGATATGAAATTCGCGAAAAAATAGCAGTTCAGGTGTGTTTTAAAATGAGAAATCATTGTAGAGAAAATGACATAAATAGTCCCTTAAATATAGGAGTAGGTCTAAAATGATTCATTAACTATAAACTTAACGGATTTAGTCTTTTAACTATTGAAAAACTTATCAGCTTTGGTCCATCAATTATACACTTACCGGTTTTAGTCCCTTAACTATAAACTTACCAATTTTAGTCCTTTAAGTATTCAGAAACTTATCAGGCTTGGTCTTTGTCCATTTTTTTAAATATAAATAGCTTAGGTTTATATCAATGGAAATCTTCGTGAAATTAAATCTTTAACGCATTTTTTAAGTTGTTTCTCTATTCAACACTTTTTTCTTCAAACTACTCTTATGAAAAGAACAATAACGTAACGTCAATGATTCAAAATAAAATTAATGAGGAAAGAAGATATAAGTCTTAATTCTATTCAATGGAGGATAAAATTAAGCATATAATTGTTGTTAATGACTTGAATCCGCACTTGAATATGCTAATCAGTGCAAATTTTATTTAACTTGCTCAAATTTCTTTACATAAAATAAAATGAATAGAATAATAAAATTGATTTATTTAAAAAATTACAAATCTACCATTTTATAAATTTCAATTTATGAAAAATTAAATAAATTCTGTTCAAAGAAGCTGTTGGAGCACAAACTTTGGATTTAACGGATAATAATTTTTTTCTTTTTATAATAAAGTTAGCATATTCAAGTCATTAGTAACAATAATATGCTTCGTTTTATCCTCTGTTGAATAAAATTATGACTTATATTTTCTTTCCTCGTGAAAATTTCTTCAGGCCATCTTCTGAGAGGAAACCAGATCTTGGATGTTCACAGCTGACTTCCATTTACTGCCCCTCTTTGCAGTACCATAGTTTCATAGAGCTCAAGGATACCGCATATTTTTCATTTCAGTATAATCATGAACCAAGTTCGATCATATTTTGGCTTGAGGAGAAAAAGTTGGAAGATTGCAAAAGGGCCTGTCTGAGAAACTGTTCATGCAAAGCTGCTGTTTTTGAATATAATTTGTATGGGAATCGAAGAGGGAGCTGTTTGTTACTGAATGAAGTCTTCTCTCTCATAGACAACAACGGACAAGGAAGAGGCAAGACAGTATTTCTTACGGTGCAGAATCAGTCTTCAATCATTCCTGGAAGAAAGAAATCAAGACCTTTCCAAGTGATTATAGGATCTACTCTTGCAGCTTTCTTCGGGATAATTTTAAGCATAGCTACTTGCTTTGTTATCTTCAAAAAGAGGATACATGAGTCCAGAAAGGCTGCGGGTTTTCTTGATCTGGAACCAATCTTACCAGGAATTCTAACTCGATTCTCTTACAATGAGCTGAAAGTAATTACAAAAGATTTCAGTAGTAAGCTCGGGGAAGGAGGATTTGGATCTGTTTATGAAGGAACACTGAGAAATGGCACCAAAATAGCTGTGAAGCATCTGGATGGTCTAGGTCAAGTAAAGGAATCATTCTTAACAGAAGTTAAGGCAGTCGGTGGCATTCACCATATCAATCTGGTAAAACTCATTGGATTTTGTGCAGAAAAAAGCCACAGGTTTCTTATCTATGAGTACATGGTAAATGGATCATTGGATAGGTGGATTACGCATGAGAATCAAGAGAATGGGCTTACATGGAACACGAGGCAGAGGATAATATCAGATATCGCCAAAGGCTTAGCGTATCTACATGAGGATTGCAGCCATAAGATAATTCCTTTGGACATCAAACCACAAAACATCCCTCTAGATCAATATCTCAATGCTAAGATATCAGATTTTGGGTTGTCGAAGCTAATTGAGAAAGACAAAAGCAAAGTTGTGACTAGAATGAGAGGAACACGGGGTTATTTAGCCCCTGAATGGTTGAGCTCAGTAATCATTGAGAAAGTTGATGTTTATGCTTTTGGAATTGTCCTCTTGGAAATTCTCTGTGTGCGAAAGAATTTGGATTGGACCCAAGCTGATGAAGAAGATGTCCATTTGCTAAGTGTATTTAGGAGAAAAGCTGAACAAGAGCAGCTCATGGATATGGTTGACAAAAACAACGAAGATATGCAGCTCCACAGGGAAGCAGTGACAGAAATGATGAGCCTAGCTGCATGGTGTCTACAGGGTGATTTTTCCAAGAGGCCTTCCATGTCATTGGTGGTTAAGTCATTGGAAGGTTTGGTGACTGTTGAAACCAACTTGGATTATGATTTCACACACGTACCTGAGGTCTGGGCAGGAAACCAACAGAGGGAAGCCATTATCAGTTCAAAAATTCCTTCAATTTTATCGGGACGAAGGTAAACAATATGCTTAAGGTTTTGTCTTTTTAGGAACCAATTTGTGGTTGCATAATGTCAAATATTGCAACATTTCCAATTCTAGCATAACTTAAGGTTTATGAGATTATAATTCATGAACTGTAATGTTCAGTAACTTCTATATTAAATTTTTGAGCTTCATGTTAATATCATGTAGAGACTTCTCAATTCATGTATGAAAATAAGTATAATACTGTTGAAGTGCGGCTGCGGAACATGTGTTTTAAGTGCTGGCATTTGCATTAGGCACTTCAACTGGTAGTGTGCAGTAAGCTTTACTGTGCTATTTATCGGAAAAGGTTCAGAAAGCAAGTTTAGAATTTTCTCTATTGAACAACTGATCATGTCCTAATCAGTGAACTGATGCAAAGTTCCCCTCATAACAGGGACGTAGCAGTATGTTCTTGTAAACCACTAACCCTTTGTGGACATACAAGCTTAAGAACTCTTATAGTGGGTCGGCTTTAGGCCATTCCTACTCGCTGTCTTGATTTTCCATCTCTAGTCAATAGCTCTTTATTTGAATAAGCGTAAAATTGAAAGAACATCATTAATGTATTCTTGATTATGTGAAACACCACTTATTTTGAAACGGATGGAGTAATAACACATTGAAGAAGTCAACTTATTGACTGGGTAAAGTTACATTGTTACACTCAATATAATTCCACAAGTGAGGTTTGGGGAGAGTAGTATGTATGAACGTGATTTGTTTTCCAATTTTGTTAACTAAAATGAGAAGTCATTTATTATAGTCAAATTCAGCTGCTAAAACAGTGTTGAAAGTCATTTACTAGACTTGCTTAATGGACCTTTTCCGATAGCATATCACTACTGGTTGAAGCCCTAATTGAATATATCAACGATTAAACCACATGTTCATTGTTGACACCCAATTTTGACCTTCCCCGATAGGAATTAATTCACGAGCTTCTTAAATTTCAAACGATTTGAAATAATTGGTTTTTATAAAGTTCAAAATATTTTTTTTTAGGCTACTTTGAAGTAATTTTAGCATCCTTATAATTCTTAAGTAATATATATTTTTTATACAATTTTGTATATAATTATCGTATTTTATAAACATTTTGAAAATCATTTCAATTTTTTTTAAAATTTTAGTAAGTATTTTATTAAATTAGTTTAGTTTAAGTTTTGGTTATAATTTTAAATCGTTAGTTTACAATTAAGTTAATTATTTTATTTCGTTAAGATCAAGAAACTCGTTAATTAATTAACATTAATTCATCTTATTTAGATCTTAGCCGAATTTGTTAGTTTAACTAAATTTGGTTATTGCTTAAACTCAGAAATCTAACCGATCTAATTCTATCCCTAACCCATTTAAAAGGACCAAGAATTTGGGCCTTTCCACTTGCTTCCAGCAGCCCTTATTGCCTCAAACAACCCAGCCCACTTTTTCAACCCATACCTGGCCCATTTCCAATTCTAAAAGAACCCAAAAATTTCCAATATTCCCAGACGTTAGCAACAACTATACACAACAGCAGTCCAACGTGAACAGCACAGTACATCGTCAAATTCCAACAGCAATCTCGCGGCGTCCAACTCCAATTCTTTCCAACCTTCACAAGCCAGCAGTAGCGGCGTTAATTTATACGGAGACAGACGGAAAGTAACGAGGAACAGAGAGGGTACGCTGCGATTTTGTCTCCTTCCTCATGTCCCTCTTGATCCGTACATTAGCAGCAGCATACGTTTTCTCCCCTTTCCTCTTTCGGAATGGGGAGAAAATTTCTAAAAAAGGTCTCTCCCAAAATGGTGAAAGATTTTCGAATTTGAATTCGAAATGGGCCTTGTCTCATCCGGATTTTGATCCCTTTCCCCCCATTTGGAACCCTAATTTCTTCCCTATAAATACTTTGATACAATTAAGCTAAGGACAACACTGAAAAGTAATAAGACAGTAATGGAAGAGTAAGAAGCTAAGAAAAGAAAGAAAGGAAAAGGAAAAGAGTAAGAAACAAGCTATGCTCTATTTAGCTAAACAATTCTCTGCTTAAATTCAACAAGGACAAATACAATACTTAAATAGCCCAACATTCCTGCTGGACAGTACAAAACATAAGTGCCCAACAATTGGACCTAAAGTATCCAATCCTCAAACATATCGGGCAATTTTGATAATAATAGAAACAACTTTAAAACCTATTGGACTAAACTGAGCAATATGAAACTATTCTTCTTAAATAAAACCTAACCAACTTAACGGCTAGGTGCAACCCTTCCAACACACAATACACACTCTGCCTAAGCTTCTGAATCCATTCTTGCATCATTCCCTATTCCTTAAAAACTTTCTTGTCCTCAAGAAAAGAATTTAGGGAACCTCAGCTTCAGTGTGGCATAGTCTTCCCATGTTGCATCCTCTACTGACATCTGATCCCATTGAACAAGTATCTGTGGAATGGATTTGTTTCTTCTCTTGATCATTCTCCTTTCTGGTATCTCTTTAGGCTGCACACAATTTGGAGAAGACACATTTACTGTTGGAGGATGTTTAAGTGAGTAGGTACTGCATAGCACGGCTTCAATTGTGACACATGAAAAGTGTGGTGGACAGCCACATGAGGAGAAAGTGATAACTTGTAGGCAACAGGTCCAACCTTCTGCAGAATCTGATAAGGACCATAATACTTAGCTGACAGTTTAGAAAAAATCTAGTTAAAGATGGTGAGCTGTCTGTATGGTTGAATCTTCAGATACACCCATTCTCCTTCTTTAAACTGTCTATCAGTCCTATGTAAGTTTGCCATGGATACCATTCTCTATTGAGCTCTGGAGATGTGGAATTTGAGTAATTCAATCTTGAATTCTGTAGTGATAAGTCTCCTATCTACCTCTTTTTCTGCTGAATCTCCGAGAACATAAGGAAGGTGGATAGGTGGGGTTTGACCATATAACGTTTCAAAATGAGTGGTTTGGATTGCTGAATGGAAAGTGGTATTATACCACCATTCTGCCAGTGACAGGAATTTGGCCCAATCTTTTTGGCTATCAGCACAAAAGCATCTTAAATAAGTCTCAAATGTTCTATTGCGTACCTCTGTCTGACCATCTGTTTAAGGATGGTATGCAGTATAGGTACTCAAGGTGACACCTTGCATTGCAAAGAGATCCTGCCACACCTTACTAATGAATATTGGATCCCTGTCACTGATGATATTTTCTGGCATCCCATGGAGTTTGTAAACCTGATCCAAGTATACTTGAGCCACAAAATTAGTTGTACATGGGTGGCTAATTTCTATGAAATGCCCATACTTTGTAAGTCTATCCACCACTACTAAGATAGTAGTTTTACCCATTGAATTAGGCAACCCATCTATGAAATCAATGCTCACACTAGCCCAAGCAGAAACTGGTATTTTCAGAGGTTGGAGAAGACTTGGATAGGCAGCACTGTCATACTTGCTCCTCTGGCATGTGGCATAACTCTTTACCATCTTAGTCACATCCTTTTTCAGTCTTGGCCAGTAGAACAAGCTGGAAACTCTTTTGTAGGTGTTCTCAATACCAGAATACCCCCCGATAGGTTTCTCATGCCAGATTTTGAGGATCTCGTCTCTCAACCCTGGATTTGCACCCACAACCAACTTGCCCTTCCTTCTGAGTTGTTGATTCAAAAATGTAAACTCCTTGACCCCCTCTTCTTGAGACTGGACCCTCATCAAAAGCTCCTTGATAGTAGTATCTTCAGCCCAACTACTCTTGATTCTGTCAAACATTTCAGTCATTTCAGGAATGACAACCATGACTGTCACCTCTCCTAGTTGCACCCTAGATAAAGAGTCTGTTGCCTTGTTCTCTCTTTCCTTCTTGTACTCAATCTCAAAGTGGAACTACATCAACTTAGCAATCCGCTTCATCTGAGAACCTGTATGTAGCTTTTGGTTTAGTAAGAACTTCAATGCCTTCTGATCAGTTCTCACAATGAACTTCTTCCCACCAAGTATTGTGTCCATTTAGTCACAGCTAGGACCAAAGCCAATAGTTCCTTATCATACACAAATAGTTCTTGATGCCTCCTAGATAACCCCTTGTTAAGAAAGGCTATTGGATGCCCTTCCTGCATCAGCACATCTCCAATACCATAGTCACATGCATCTGTTTCCACAATGAACATAGCAGAGTTATTTGGTAACGCTAAGACAGGTTCTGAAGTTAGAGCTTTCTTCAGCTTTTCAAAAGCCTGAGATGCCCCTTCAAACCATTTGAATCCATCTTTCTTCAGTAGGTCAGTTAAAGGCTTGTTGATCACTCCGTAGTGTTTGATGAACCTCCTGTAATAACCTGCCAGTCCTAGGAACCCCCTAAGTTCCCTCAAATTCTTAGGTAATGGCCAATTTTTGATAGCACTAATCTTCTTGGGATCAGTTGCCACCCCTTTAGCAGATATAACATGCCTCAAGTACTCAACCCTACTGGCCCCAAAAGAGAATTTGGTTTGTCTCACATACAACTTGTGTTTCATCAGTAATTCAAAGGTCGTTTTGAGATGAGCCAGGTGCTCAGTTAAACTTTTACTGAACACTAGAATATCATCAAAGAAAACTAATATGAACTTCCTGAGGTGCTCTTTAAACACATAATTCATCAAACTTTGGAAGTAGGATGGAGCATTGGATAGCCCAAAGGGCATGACCAGATACTCATAATAGCCTGCATGTGTTCTGAAAGCTGTCTTAACAATGTCCTCCTTTGGCCATCCTTATTTGATGATAACCTGCTCTTAAATCTATCTTAGAATAGATGTTAGAGCCCCCCTAGTTCTTCCAACAACTCTTCTATAATAGGAATTGGAAAATTTGTCTTTAATTGTTGCCTTATTGAGCCCTCTATAATCCACCACACAACCTCCAACTCCCATCTTTCTTGCCAACCAACACCACAGGTGAAACATATGGACTGGAACTAGGTTGAACAATGCCTTGTTCTAGCATTTCTTCTATCAACTTCTCAATAACATCTTTCTGTGTTGATGAGTACCGGTAAGGCCTCAAGTTCACAGGATTACTTCCAGCCTCCAGAGGTATCTTGTGATTAAATGGTCCTCGCGATGGTGGTAACCCTTTTGGATCAGCAAACAACTGAGGGAACTCTTCAGTGATAGCCAAGATTTCCTCTGGTACTGGTGATACCTTCTTCACCTCCTCTTCTACTGGCCTTACCCTGATCATGAATAGTTAACCTCCTCCTTTTACCATCTTATCTAATCTCTTGGCTTCCACCATTTTTACCGTGTTCACAACTCCCTTTAACATGCAATCATGTCCCTGGTAAGTGTACCCCAATGTCAGTTCTTGAAAATTCATCCTTAAATCACCCAAAGGAAGCAACCATTATACTCCCAAGATTAAGTCACATGATTTAAGGGGTATCAATAGGAAATCAGCTATATAGACCATGCCCTGCATCATCTACGAAAAGGATTTACACAACTCATTTGTATGTCTATCATGACCATCTGCAACATTGATGGCATGAGTCCTCACAGCCTGAACATCTCCTTGGAGTTCTTTTGCTAACCCTTCATCCATGAAGTTATGAGAACTACCAGGGTCAATCAAAATGTGCAGTGGTCTCTTCTGACAGTACCCCTCACTCTTAAAGTGTGGTAAGTAGGGAGCCCATGTAGAGCATGCACTGAAATCTCACAAACCTCCCATTTTTCCTCATCTTTTTCTGGCTCAGGATTCTCTAATTCCACCTCTTCTTCTTCCTGGTCCTCTCTCTCATCTTCAACCTCCAGTAGGTACAATGACTTGGATCCTCCACATTTGTGCCCAGGGAAGAACTTCTCATCACAGAAGAAACACAACCCCTTTTGTCTTCTCTCATTCATCTCAGCAGAAGATAATCTCTTGCTATTGTTCTTATTCAAACTCAGAGGTGTTTCCTTCTTAGCCTGGTTATAGTCATTTCTGGACCCAACTCCTCTTGAAAAGGAACTGTATGAGTTATTCTTGTACTGTGAACCACTAGCAGAGGGAGGGAACCTAGTAAGCTTAAGTTGGGCTTGATCTTGAGCTTCAGTATTTCTAGCCAATTGATAAGCTTGAGGTAGAGAAAAAGGCCTGTGGTTCTTAACAGTGAGACCTATCTCAGGTCTCAACCCAGTAATGAAACTACTGATAGCATACTCCGGAAGGATGGTTAGCCTAGTCATGATCTTATCAAATTCATTTTGATAATCCTTGACAGATCCAGTCTGTTTAACCAGCTTAAGTTCAGACATGGGATCCTCAAAATCAGCCCCAAATCTGTCCGTGAGAGCATACAAATATTCATCCCAAGTAGGACATGGCAAGTGTTGTCTACTCTTGATGAAAGCGAGATGCCATTCTATAGCTAAACCATTAAAATACAGAGAAACAACTCTTACCTTCTGATTTGGGGGTATCTCATCTAGAGAAAAAAATTGGTCCACCTTGTAGATCCAAGACCTTAGATCTGTTCCATTGAACCTTGGAAACTCTATCTTGGATAGCCTAGACATAGGGTGATGGAAGTGACCCTGAAAGTTAGGATGGTTTGCTCCTCCTCCCAGACCTCCTACTGATGTCTGGCCATGAAACCCTCCATAATGCATCTGATTTGGTGCTCCACTAGGCATCTGGTATGGAGCTGAGTTCCTGGCCCCATATGACCTGCAGACCCTACCCCCATAGCAGGGTTTTGATGCATAGGTCCTCCTAATGGTGTTTGAAACTGGGGTATGGACCCCATCCCAAACTGATATCCACCAGGTGTAACAATAGTAGGTGTTCCTCCTGTGTGTGTGGCAAAAACCCAAGCCATGGGTTTGCCAGAAGGTGTGTAGATCTCACCATTTTCTACACCTTCCTCAACAACTTTACCCTTACCCCCCCTTTTCACAGCTTCCAAGGCTTCCTTAAGCTCAACAAAAGATTTCTCATATTGGTCTTCAATCTGATTTTGCCTAACCCAGAAGTTGGCCAACTCCATGGTCTTTTTTCTAGCATTTCCTTGATTTCTCTTCCTTCAGCCATTTGTCTACCTACAGATCTCAAGAGAGTGCTCTGATACTAAATGATACAATTAAGTTAAGGACAACACTGAAAAGTAATAAGACAGTAATGGAAGAGTAAGAAGCTAAGAAAAGAAAAAAAGGAAAAGGAAAAGAGTAAGAAACAAGCTATGCTCTATTTAGCTAAACAATTCTCTGCCCTCTTCAACAAGGACAAATACAATACTTAAATAGTCCAACATTCCTGCTGGACAGTACAAAACATAAGTGCCCAGCAATTGGACCTAAAGTATCCAATCCTCAAACATATCGGGCAATTTTGATAATAATAGAAATAACTTTAAAACCTATTGGACTAAACTGAGCAATATGAAACTATTCTTCTTAAATAAAACCTAACCAACTTAACGGCTAGGTGCAACCCTTCCAACACACAGTACACACTCTGCCTAAGCTTCTGAATCCATTCTTGCATTATACTTCATCTCCTTCACTGTGAAAAGGGGTCGGGGGAAAAATTTGGGTTTATAGAAAGATAGTGGAAAAAGCTAGAAAGAAAGTCGGAAATGGTTAGCTTTAGAGACGAGATACAGCACAAATTTCCAGCTATTCTACTATATAGGAGTATTTTAGATAATTTTTTGAAACGGTAGAGATCGGGAGCCCAGATTCTGGCTTAGTTTTTGCTCTGGGTTTACTCTTTCTGCTCGTCGGAGTTCTTGGGACCATATTCCGATGGTAAAGGATCGTTGTCTCTAGCTCGTCGCCTAGTTTGCTGCTCGAAAAAAGGTAACCCCTCTCTTAATTTCAATCCGTGTCTATATTGTTTTCAATGCATTAGTGTGTTTGATTTTTAGCTTTTGAGTTGTTTAGACACCAAGTTTTGGGGTTTTATGTCCTTTTCCGTCGATTGTTCTGTTTTATTTTTAGTCATAACTTGACCGGAATACGGATATAAAGATGTTGGGAGATTGTTTGCTAATTGCCGCTACTCTTTATTGTCCTAGCTTTCGTAGTGTTGTCATGATCAGTTTCAAAATGACAAGTTAGTCTCAGTTGATGTGTGTTTGCTATGAATCTGTGTAAATGATCCGTGTTCGACATCGTATTGTCCTTTCCTTGCCTTAAGCTAAGTGTATGAATCAATAAAATATAGTTATCCGACTTTATTTTCGTATTTCCGTCACTCCTCTTTTCAATATGTTTATTGGAGCAAAGTCTGAACCTTTTAGTCATTAGAAAATAATTGCTTCACTTCGGTCTCTAAAATTACTTTATACCCGTATAATCTAGTCCCATTGTTGTGTATGTTTTGATGTTTTGTCCGGTTCATCTAGGTTGCATGTTACGTTTTTATTAGTCTAATTTACAACTTATAGGCAAGTCATGTCTATTTTCGTTGGATGTCTAGTTTGGTCTCGTGGTGAGGATAATAGGCCAAAAGCGAGTGGCCTCTGCTTTGTATCATTTCGAATCTAAATTGTCATGCCCAACTTTCTATGACATGCCTCAATACGTTTAGATGCTTGCTAGAATTCATCTACACCAAAGCTAAAGTTGTCTGCTTATTTTGAATGCATGCTCATGTATGGAAAATGTGTTAAAAGTCTACTGTATTATTTTGATTTTGCTTGCTGCCATCTCTTATCAAATTCCAAGGGATAGAAATGTTTAGTCTTTGTTTTAGTGATGGATTGAGAAACGTGTCTGTTTCCTTCAAAAGGACTATTTGTCAATTTGCACTTTCTTAGGCCATATGCATATTATTAGTTTATCTCTTTTGGGATTCATTCATCCGCCTTGTGCTCTTTGTCTTTTATTTTGGTTAAACTTGTCCTTCGGTTTTGTTCTTTAAATGAATTTACCGTAAAAAATTAATTTTGAATTTAGTTCATTTTAATCTATGGTTGTATGTTTACTATTATCTATGGGATATAAATATATGTATGTGAAACATTGTTTCTCTATGTTTACTCACTTATTAATTATATCAATATGCAGACCCATATGAATACAACACTTCAATCTTCTTACCCCCCTAACATTATAATGATAATATTAATTCATGCCTAACAATTACACCTCCAATCCATTTCCAATTTTAACATATCATTACTCAGTGGTCAACTATGTTTGTCCAAAAATTTTCATCAACTTTCACACGGAAGCAATTATTATACATATGTCCTTCAATTTCATTTTATAATAAAATAATATATATTCCTATCAACAATCAATATATACAATACAACATTAGAGCTTGTCGAATTCTAATCCTAATTAAATTTTATTTATTTATTTATTTTTATTTTATTTTTTTCTTGTTCTCACTGTGATGATTAGGCGGTAGTGATTATTACTCTCCTTTAGTTTCTTATAGTAAGTCATGAGGGTTGTTACTCATAAGTTTACTTGTTTTCGTTGCATGTGAAATCTACCCATGTCCTCACGAACTCCATCCCCTTCTTGCATTTCCTATGGGGCCTTGGAGGCCCAATCCCCTTTTATTGAGTCGATCAGCCTTCAAAATTGAAGAACATATCCTTGACGTAGGCATACATGTGTTTGGAGCTAATGCAAGATTGTGTACACTAGTATATGCCTAGTGTATACGAAGATGGGAAAATGGGCCTAAAGGCCTCAAATTCAAATTTGTATTTTGTTATTTTGGGTCTAAGCCTTCGTTATTTTATTTATTTTTATTTTGTTAGAATTTAGGACAGGTGAAAAATTGGGCCAAAGGCCCAAAACGAAAATGGGCCCAAATTCTGGCCCAGGCGGACAAGAAAACCAGATTTGGGCCCAAATCTCTTTTCCTCATCATTTTGATTATGCTTGTTTACTTGTTAATATTTGTTGTTAATCTTAAGGTCGAAAAAATTTAAATCCTCGAAAGACACCCATTTTGACTTAACAATTTCACTGAATCGGTCTTTTAAATGAACTTAAAGAATAATTTTTGCAAAAAAAAAAAAAAAGTTATTTCACTTAGTTAGTATTTCTATTTTCCCCTTTACCCCTTTAAAATAGCTCTAACTAAAAATTGTTCAATTCAAATTAAGTCAAACGAATTTAGCCAAATAATTAATTGTCGGATAACCACATTAGTGGACATTTTAGGTGCTTTTAAAACCTTCCTAGAATGTTAATAAGAACCTCGAACCCTTTTCGATTTTCACTAGATTCCTGTTTTAGTCTTGTGAAAATGAATAGTTTTTTCTTGATTTTTCTTAAAAATTAAGTGGCGACTCTTTAAAAATGTCTAAATTATATTTTTAAATAAAACATTCATTAGCTGCAACAACACCATACTACATATGAATTGAGGAGCTTCTACATGAATCTCAAAAATCTAATGCAAAAGTTACTCGATATTACATTTCATGAATTGTAATCTTCTTCTCTTTTTTTTTTTTCTTTTTTTTTTTTTGATTTGTAACCTCATACACAATATTTGACATTACCCAACCATAAATTGGTTCTTTCAAAGACTAAAATAATCTTAATTAAGCTCACTGTTTAGTGTTTACCTTAGTCCAGATAAAATTGAAGGCAGTACTGAACTGATAGGGGCTTCCCTCTGTTGGTTGCCCGCCCCAACCTCAGTTAGAAATTGAAATATGTTGGAATATATGCGTCCACGAGTGACCACGGGACCAGGTCCCTCAGCAGAATAACAGTGCAGAAAGTAAATATCACAATATAAACCAGGCACACGATTTTTACGTGGAAACCTCCTTGCTCAAGGGAGTAAAATCACGACATGTCTCACAAGATTTTCCAAACTGTTTTTACTAATCTTCTCAAGCAAAAGTAAAACACAGTTTACACCACAACAATGAGATTAACTTTCTAATCTCACACTAAGTAATACAACGATTACTTAACCGAGCCTAAGCAGATACCACACTGCCCACTAAGCTACCTACACTACAAGAAAACTGTGAATTACATGGGGATTTTTCTGGGAATTAGTTTGAAAATTCGCAGGAATATTCACACTTTTTTTTTGTAGTGCTACCTCTAGATAACTTAGACTTTAACTAAGCAGATACAACACTGCCCACTAAATCACCTACCATTAGATGACTTAGAATTTTGACTAAGCAGCAACAATGTTGCCCACTAAATCAGTTGACCTTAATTGATTTAGACTTTTGGTAGAACAGAACGAAAATCTAATTCCTTTATAGATTAGGAATAGATTTACAATATAAGCACACGAGACACAAAGCTCTAAATACAACAAAGACTCTTCAGTACTCCATCTGGTCTCTTGTTGATATGATCAATGTTCTTCCTTGAAGATGGCCTTCTTTTCTAGCTTATGAATTTTCAGAGAATATCCAAGTTTTTGTTTGCCAAATCTTGAGTTTGTGTTTTGGAGAAGAGACTATATAAAATCAACACAAACTACTTGAGACAACCCTATTGGCTGAGAGCATGCTGGTGTGAAAAGTTGTGCACCTACCAGCAGCTTTTTCTGACAGACTGTCTTGTCACCTTTTCACATACGCAGTCTTGCAGGGACCAGGTCCCTTGCAAACTTTTCTTAGTAAGTTCTTGAGAAGACGTGTTGGCTCACTCTCCTTTTGAATGAATGAATTAATTTGTTGTTTGTCATATTGACTAAGTCAATCATAAAGAGTTATTGACCGTTGGACAAACAACTTCATCCATTCTGATTGGTGTAGTACGCTGACGCTTCACCAACCTCTGACACGATAGCTTTACAGCTGCACCCCATTATAGATCTGGACGAGAGAACTCAGTCAGGGACCAAGTCCCTGCATTTGTGAAGATTATCAAAACACCTAGAATATAACACTTTCCCCCTTTTTGATAATGACACACAAATATTCCTCACATTGAGTTTGTTCATTCATCTCACTGTGATCAGTCCCAATAACAAGGATCTGGTTCCTTGTTAGATCTCTAAGTTTGTTAAATCATCAGCTCCAAAATAACATTATCCAAGTTGATTTCAACAGACACCAAACCTTACAGTACAAAACCTTGCTTACAACTGTCTTGCTGAAAGTCCCTTCCTTTTTCCTTTCGTATAAATTAGCCCTTTATTTTCCATCGTTTTCCATCCTGAATCTTTACTTTCCTCCTTAATCAGGTTCAGATCAAGTCTTCTTCTGAATGGGACCGGCTATTAATTATTGTTCAACTGTACAAAATAATATCTAATTAATGTACGATGACTTTCACTTACATCTTTGCATCTTCCTTAGTGATGCAGTTTCTGGGATCTTTCATTCACTTATTGAGAAAAAAACATCTATTTTTCACTTAACGTCTTAATTATTTACACTGCACTTGTGGGATTACACTGAGTATGTTATTGTTTAATGTCTTGAATTAGGACTCCTAATGTTTCACCCAACTGGATATTAACGTATCTTGTATCTCAAAGTTACAATTAACTCCAAATTATGATATACTTGTTTCTCCGGTAAATAAAGGCTAAGTTCTTGACATGAATTGACTCTAGTAGTATATATTATAATTACTTTTAGGTTAATCTGTTAAATTTTGATTAAAAAGATCAATTAAGATTCTTAGCACTTATTTTTTTGACTTGAAGATCTTATTCTCATTAGTTGTTATATTTATTGGGGTTTGACTTTAGGCCCTAGCTAGCTAGCTAGTCAATAATAAGGTGCTGGAATAGAGAGAAGAAATCAACAAAATTTGTTGTACTTTTCTTCCTCAAAATATTAGAATTTTGGTATCCTTTTCTTCCTTAACTATGTATGCACTACGGAAGAAAGTGCATATCCAAGAATCATTCAAGACGTTAGAGTCCCACAAGGTGCAAATCCAAAAGAGAAGTAAAAAATGCAATATCACGAGGCTGTTTCAAATTCGTTTAAAAAAGCAATGATTGCAGAGCCTTCTTTCTGAAAATAGTCCAATGGTTGTTAATTATAGTGCCACTCTTTTCATGCTCAGTCTCCTCATTCTTTCTTCACAGCATCTGATTAGTTGTCAACCTTCTGAAACTTTTATCACCAATTCCTCCATTTCCTGGATCAATAACCGCGCCCGCTCCTATGTAGTGAATTCCACAGATGGAGCCACACTGACACCCATCCTATCGAGAGAAGGGAATGAGGCTCTGTTTGTCTGTGGTTTCTTATGTGATTACAATGGCACTGCTTGCGTTTTTGGCGTCCTTATATTACCAAATACCTATGATTCTTATCTATACTACCCGAGATTAGTATGGTCAGCAAATCGGAACAATCCAGTTAGAACCAATGCAACCTTGCAACTTAGGCAAGATGGAGGCTTGTTGTTGATGGACTCAGATGGCACTTTGATTTGGAATACAAGCACAAGCGGAAAGGTTTCTGTGGGATTCAACTTGACAGTAATGGGAAATCTTGTCCTCTTTGACAAAAGTAACGACATCATTTGGCAGTCTTTTGATCATCCTACAGACACTTTGGTTCCGGGACAAATAATGGTCCCTGGACAAAAGCTGATATCCAGAATATCAGCAACAGACTGGAATGAAGGTATGCTCACACTTGATTTTAAATATTCTGGCCTTTCTGCTTACATTGAGTCAAATCCACGCCAACTCTATGTCTTGAGACTTGGTGTGGAAAAACCTTTCCAGTTTCCTGGACTAGGCTTTTCTTTGAAAGGTTATGGTTCCAGAGGGATGTTAACCATAGGTTTCGAATTTTCAAATGCTCGATTCATGAGATTAGGGGTTGATGGGCATTTAAGGGTGTATCACTGGAGAGGATCTTGGTCAGAGGAGGCTGATCTATTTACATACTACATTGGTGAGTGCGGGTATCCAACCATGTGTGGAAATTACTCTGTATGTGGAAATGGGCAATGTACTTGTCCTCAAACCGCGGTTGGATTTGGTCAGACTAACTTTCTCCAGCAAATCAATTACAGGCAGCCAAACCAGGGGTGTGTCCTTGTCACACCTATCTCTTGTGAACATTCCCAATATCATATTCTTATGGAGCTTGAGGACATAGCTTATATTCCCCTTTATTTTCAGTACGGTACCAACAAAACAGATTTGGAAAATTGCAAAAGGTCCTGCTTAAGTAACTGTTCTTGCAAAGCAGCTCAATTTCAATTTAGTGGTCCTGGTAACACAATAGGTGACTGCGCATTGTTGAATGATGTGTTTTCGCTCACAGACAATTATGGAGCACCCAATAAGACCACTCTTTTCATCAAGATGCAGAACTCTTCTTACCTACAAGCCTCTCCACCACTTATCTCTTCAGAGAAGAAATCAAAGCGTGTCCCAACAATAGTAGGATCCACCATCGGAGCTTCATTTGGTTTGCTTCTCATGGTTTTAACTTGCTTTGCCTATATTTTCAGAAGGAGAAAAGGACTCGAGGAAGACGAGGAGGAGTTCCTTGATCAAATACCAGGAATGCCTACTAGATTTTCCTACGAGGAACTCACTGTGATGACAGAAAATTTCAGCGAGACACTTGGGGAAGGGGGATTTGGTTCTGTATTTGAAGGAACAATGAGTGATGGCACCAAAATAGCGGTGAAGCGTATGCAAGGATTCGGTAATGTGAAGAAATCATTCTTAGCTGAGGTAGCAACAATCGGTAGCATTCAGCATGTCAATTTGGTAAAACTTGTTGGATTTTGTGCTGAGAAATCACACAGACTTCTGGTTTATGAATTCATGGCCAATGTCTCTTTAGATAGGTGGATTTTTCACGGAACAGGGGAAAAATCCCTCACATGGGGTGTCAGGAAAAAAATCATATCAGACGTCGCCAAGGGCCTAGCTTACCTACATGAAGATTGTAACAACAAAATTATTCATTTGGATATTAAACCTCAGAACATTCTTCTTGATCATAATCTCAATGCAAAAGTATCAGATTTTGGGTTATCAAAGCTTGTGGGGAAAGATGAAAGTAATATAGTTACAGCAATGAGAGGAACACCAGGCTATTTAGCACCTGAATGGTTGCATGAGGTCATTACTGAGAAAGTGGATGTTTATAGCTTTGGGGTTGTGATCTTGGAAATCATCTGCGGCCGGAAGAATTTGGATCGTTATCAAGATGAGGATGATATGCATTTGCTTAGTTTGTTCATGAGAAAGGCAGTGGAGAGACAACTCTTGGAAATGGTGGACAAGAAGAGTGAAGACATGCAGCTACATAGAAAAGAGGCTGTGGAAATGATGAAGATTGCAGCCTGGTGTTTACAAAGTGATTATACTAAGAGGCCTTCCATGTCGTTGGTAGTTAAGGTGTTGCAGGGTTTAGTCGCTGCTGAAACCGATTTGGATTACAGCTTCACATTTCCAACAATGACGAGAAAAGTTGCCGGAGCTATTCAAGAAAGGGAAGCTGTGGTTGGTATCAGTTTACCATTTCCATCACAGTTGTCAGGACCTAGGTAAATTGCTGGTTAAGTTCCAACAGTGTGACTGCATAATTGCTCCTCCATTACTTGCTTTCATTCTGTTATAAATTGTATAATTTCAAATTTTACAACTTGATTTGTGATTCTTAGTAATATTTATCATCAAGATTGAATAGCTAATGAGTCACAACCATATGTCCATACCTTTTGAGTTATCACTACTTATTTGCTGCGAAAAGCCATTTTGTGTTTTTCATAATTCCCCATTATATCGACGCTATTTCAGAAACATAATGTAGAAAAGTAGAACCCATTATCTATTCGAGAAGGTTAGATTGATCGCAGTCTAATTAACTTATTGAGTATCATGAGCCATTTTCTTTTTCCTAGCTCTCATTCATCTATCTTTCAGTCTGTTTAGGATTTTTCATTTTTCTTATCATTGTCTGATTATCTCAGTGTGTTCCGACCACATGTAAAGACATAGTTGAAAACTAAGATGTTTATTGCAGTTTTTGCTCTTGTTAACAGAGATCAAGTAGACCCCTTACTCTTAGAAATATAAAATGTGCTGCATATGAAGATGTATTGATGCACAAAGATGCAAATTAGAAAAGAAATCAAAGCTGAGGGAAGAAATTTTGGAAACTGTATGTACAACAGACAGATGGATCTAATGATGAAGCATGGAAATACAAAGGAAAAAATATACTATGGAAAAGGAAAAAAAGAAACTCACAACCTCTTAAGCTTATTGTTCACCTTGGACCGGATAAAATTGAAGGCAATATTAGGCTGATAGTGTCTTCCCTCTGTTGGTTGCCATCCTCAACCTCGGGTAGGCTTGTGAAATCGTAATCCAAGTTTGTTTCAACAGACACCAAACCTTCCAATGCCTTAACCACCAATGACATGGAAGGCCTCTTGTTGAAATCGCCCTGTAGACACCACGCAGCAATGCTCATCATTTCTGTCACTTCTTCTTTGTGAATCTGCATATCCTCATTGTTTTTTGTCAACAATATCCATAAGCTGCTGTTGTTCCGCTTTTGTTTCAAAAACACTTAGCAAATGGACATCCTCATCAGCTTGGGACCTATCCAAATTCTTTCGCCCACACAAAATCTCCAAGAGCACAATTCCAAAGGCATACACATCAATTTTCTCAGTGATTTCCGACCTCAACCATTCGGGGGCTAAATACCCTGGTGTTCCTCTCATCCTAGTTACTACTTTGCTTTCGTCTTTATCGATCAGTTTCGACAGCCCAAAATCAGATATCTTAGCATTGAATTTTTTATCTAGAAGGATATTTTATGGTTTGATGTCCAAATGAATTATCTTCTAGCTGCATTTGTCATGAAGATAAGCTAATCCTTTGGCAATATCTGTTATAATCATTTGCCTCGTATGCCATCCAAGCCCATTTTCTTCATTTTTATGATAAATCCATCTATCTAGTGATCCATTTACCATGTGTTCATAGATCAGAAGTCTTTGGCTCTTTTCGGCACAAAATCCAATGAGTTTTACCAGATTGACTAGGTGAATGCCGCCGACTATCTTTACTTCTGTTAAGAATGACTCCATCACATGACCTAGACCATCCAGACGCTTCACAGCTATTTTGGTGCCCTTACTCAGTGTTCCTTCGTATACCGAGCCAAATCCTCCTTCCCCAAGCTTTCTTCTGAAATCTTCAGTTATTATTCTTAGTTCATTGTAAGAGAACCGAATTAGCATTCCCGGTAAGATTGGTTCGAGATCCATAACATCCCCAGCCTTTGTGGAATCATGTGTCCTCTTTTTGAAGATAACAAAGCAAGCAGTGATACTTAAAATTATCCCAAAGAAACCTGCAAGAGTAGATCCTATTATCACTGTGTGAGGTCTTGATTTTTTTCCTCCAGCTATTTTGGTGCCATTACTCAGTGTTTTTGAGGAATTCTGCACTTTAAGAAATACTCTCCTGTCCATCCCGTCCTTGCTGTTTATTAGAGAATAGACCTCATTCAGTAACAAACAGCTCCCACTTGTAGCCCCATCGGAATCATATCTGAAGGCCACAGCTTTGCAGGAACAGTTTCTCAGACAGGCCCTTTTGCAATCTTCCAATATGCTCGAAATTATTTCATTGCTGAAGTCAAACGCAAAATATGTGGTATTCTTGAGCTCTAGATTAATCACATGATCACCTATGATTTTCCAATCAAATGCGCTCTCATCCCATTGGTATACCCGTAAATGCCCATCGGGCTCAAGCTTCATGAATTGAGCTGGTGATGCCTAGTCTTGCAGAGAATTAAGTGTTTGACCATCAAAAGTGAAATACATGCTATCCGGATTAGTTGAAGCATAGTAAACTTGAGGTGGATCGGATTCAATGTAACTTTCCCAACTCCCATTGATAATAGCAAGAGAAAACAAACCTTGACTCCGATTGGTTTCTGAATGCTTGCTATGAGCTTCCTCCCAGAAACCAAACTCTGGCCTGGGAGCAAAGAATCCATAGGATGATCGGAAGACTGCCAAATTGTGCGATTGGATTAGTTCAAGAGCACGAGATTCCCCGTTTCTGTCATACTTAAGCCAGAAACAGATTTGCCAGTAGTATTAGTGGACCAAACAGAAGTGCCATCAGAGTCTGCCAAGACCAAGTTTCCATCTAGGCCTAGTTGCAAGGCTGCATTGGCTTTCACTGGATGGTCTCTATTAGCAGACCAAACCAACTGGAAATCCATTAACTTTCTCTCAGTAGAGGAGCTGTCTGGGAATGCAAAGAAGATCCCGAGAAGGCATTCGACACTTTGGTCATTGCAATAGAAGCCACAGAAGTGGTACTTATTTCCATCATTTCCACTCAGAAGGATGGGTGTCATGAAAGATGAGTCACATGTGGAATCTGCATCTAACGAATACGGCCTGTTGATCCATGAAGTGGAAAGTCCAGCAGTAGAATTCAAATAACTGCCATTCAGGTACCCCGAAAACTGGGATGAAGCAAACTTGAATGACAAAAAGTGGAGATAAATGATGAACATGACAGGAAAATACAATCTCAGCTCTGCAATCATTTCTTACTAAAACTAAGAAAATGTTTGAAATCTGCTTTGCTAACTACTCCTTCCGTGTTCTAACAATGTCTTTCTTTTGGGAACGCGCCTCTTTGGTCAATACAAGAGAGCGGCCTCACAAAAAACTTTCAGTCCATGTGGTATTATTTTTTTACAAAAGTTTGTCTATTTTCAATCAGGGACGGAGTTAGAAGCACAGAAACAAGTTCGATGATACCAAACTCAGTAGCTTTTGCTCAAATAGTATATTCGTATAAAGAAATTCATTAAATATTTACAAATATTATCATTACTCATATGATACTTTTCACAAACATAAAGTGGTCATGCTCTGGCTATTCCCTTTTACACGTGAAGGATGAATATGATATAACTATTTACAGTGAAGGCTAAACGAAATCACTTGTTTCCTTTTTAATATTTTAAAGCAAAGTGGGAAGACAGACTAATGTCTACCTTTTTCCTAAAGCTCTCAAAATGGGCTTGGCCCGCTAGACCGGCCCAACCCAACCCTTGAATTAAATGGGGTTGGGCTCAATTTTTTCAGCCCATTTAGGAACGAGGCTTTTTAGCCCAGCCTCATTTGATCCGCTGGCCTCGTAGGCCCAACCCGCAAGCCTCAGAGGTCAGCCCGCAGGCTGTGAATTTTAAAAATATTTATTATATATATTTTAAGTGGTGTTTTATTTGTTAAGATTTTGTCAATAGATATTTTTAAAATATCAATATAAAATAAAGGCTATATTTTTTACATTTTAGGGTCATTAGCCACTAAATATTTTTATTAGCCCAAGTTCATTACTTCATTATAACTATGAATAACTTCTTTTACTTTTGTTTTTATGCCTAATTTTTCAGTTCTCCTTTATTGTCTTGTTTATGAAAATAATGATCATGTAATATTTTTTTGCTTGGATGAATCTTATGAATGTTGTATCTTGGCTATTATGTATTTATTTTGTAAATATTCACTGAAGTATGTGTAACTCGTGAATGAATTTATGTATGTATTGATGTCGTATCCATCGGACATCAACGTTCGTATCCTTTCTAAGAGGAAAATGTTGCCGTTTTTGTCACGCCCCGAGCCTACACCCTGGGCGGGACCGGCACCCGGTGACCATTGTTGGCCCCAAGCGAACCCTTGACCTGACTTTCTTAACTCAGCGGAAACCTAACTCAACAGAATAACTCAATACCATGCAGGGTTATAAAACAACTTAACTGATGCATAACATGCCAAAAGGCAACTCGTGTCTCAAAATAGGATATTTACATATATACATAGATGAGAGACTCAAAACTAACTGACTGACTGTCTATGAAGCCTCTAAAATACTGAGATGGATGTTGGGACAGACCCCGCAACATCCTAACAAAACAAAACTAGGAACACAAAATAACCGAGTCCTCCGGAAAGCAAGGAGGCTCACCACTGACTCTGGAGTGCTCAGCTGGATCAACGGCATGCAGGATGCTGATCCGAGGTACCTATATCTGCATCATAATAAGATGCAGGCCAACTGACATCAGTACATGGAATGTACGAGTATGCAATCTGGAAATCTAACCCACAACTTAAGCTTGAAAAGAGTACAAGAAGAAACTGAATAACTTACCTGGCTCAACTCAACTCAACCTGACTGACTCATTTCAATATAATGCAATTTTAAAACAAGTGCAATATAAAGAAAAATTGTTTAAAACATGATATAAACTCAGTGTGTATACAAAGATACAATAAGCCTGAGATGTATATAGAAATACAATTGAACTGATGTATATAAAATACAATAATTTCTGTGTATAAAAATACAATAACTGTTGTGGGAGTTTCTCTAACCGACAACCATCACATTCTTCCTGCTGATTTGAGATAATTACTCAAAAACTTAGCTCAAAGGCTATCTTGGAAATCTCAGTTTCCTCTCTTTCTTTATGAAAACTAGCCCGAAGGCTCTTTGAAAATCTAAGTTTCCAATCTTGTTTAAATGTGAAAACATTCCTTTAAAACTTCTTTGGAAATATATAGTTCCCTAATAACTTTTGAGAAATGAACTCAACTTTATACTCTTAGCTTAACTTGAAACTCTTTACTTCTCAACTTTATACTCTTGACTTAACTTGAAACTCGATACTCTTTGCTTGACTTGCAACTCTATGCTCTTTGCTTGACTTGCAACTCTATGCTCTTTGCTTGACTGGAAACTTGAGCCTTAAAATGAAGTTAAAACTTTCATTAAAGACTCTTGAACAACTTTAAAGACTCTTGCGTGACTTACTTCTTAGCTTCTAAGCTTGGCTCTAACTTCACTTGACTTCTAACTTTACTTGACTTCTAACTTCACTTGACTTGGAAACTAACTCTCCTTGAATTGGAATTATGGATTCAAGGTGTTTGATCACATGCTTATAGATGAGTTCTTGACTTTTAGAAGTACCTTGGAGGATTGGAAACAACTAGGAAACATATGTACAATACCAAGGAACATAGCATGAGAAGGTGGGGGATAAAAGAGAAGTCTTGGCGTCCTTGGCGCTCTGCAAGGCGCGGAGCGCCAGCCCTCGAAATTCAGAGGGGGCCTGCTGGCGCTCTGCTAGGCGCGCCGCCCCAAGGGGGAAGTTCAGAACCCTTTTTGGGGCGCGCTGGCAGGAGCGACGCGCCAACCCCTTGCCCAGAAACTCGACTTTTCTCCCTCTTTCTCCAACTCTAAACCACCCTAACTTCAAAGGTTTCAACCCCACACACTAAGAATCATAAAATCCCTCAACACACAAGAGATTCAAATCAAAACACATCCAAATCATGTCCCAAAGCAACAAGGGACTCCAACAACACAACCAACAACTTCAACAACACAACCAATCTTTTCTTGAAAATAAAATGAGTTTGGCGTGTGGGGGAATGGATCAATCCAACACTATGAACTCACATACCTAGTAGGGATCACCCCCGATGATATCCACGACGGAAACTTGCTTGATCTCCTCTTTCTCCTCTTCTTCTCTTCTTCACTCTCAAACCCTAACTCTCACTCTTTAAAAATGGGACAAACTGATCTAAAAATCAGCCTAACACAACAATATAACCAAAGGAATTGGTTAGGGAAAAGACCAAAATGCCCTTTAAAATTTCCGGACAGATTTTCCCTGCCAACTGCCCAACTTCCAAAGGGCATAACTCACTCATACGAACTCAGAATTGAGCAAACTCGGTGGCGTTGGAAAAGATCATTCCACGAAATTTGCAACCATAACTTGAACTACACCTAACTCATCCTGATCTAGGAGTTATAACTATTCAAAGTTGGCCAAAAACTCACTTTTTCCCATACTTGGCCAAATTTCCAGATTTTTAAATTCCTTCCAAAATGACTATTTCCAATTCTAAGCCTCTTCATAGTTATTTCACATTGCCGGATGTTACAGTTTTTTTGTTGAAGGGCCAACCCGTTCCAACCCGTGGCCTGTTTAGGGTTGGGTTGGGCTGCTATTTTGTCGGCCCTTTAATTAAAGGGTAAATCACATAAATATGTAATATTAAAAATATATTTACCATCTACGGCAATACAATTTTTCTAACTAAATATAACAATTTTTTAGAATTAAAAAATTGTACTGTTTATCTTCCTTCGCCTCTTTCTCTGCCCTTTTTCTCTTCCTCCTCTTTTTTTTTTGAAATTTTTCATTTAAATAACTGTTTTTAAATCAGTTTTTGCCCATATTTCACTATTTTTATAGAAAAGTCAAAAAAGTGTACAATATCATGTTCTCAAATAGAAATTTTCAAATCTTTAAAATTATAGAAACAAGAGTTCACCATTGATGATCATTATAAAGATTCAAATTTTGAATACATTATTTGAATTTTACGAATTTATGATTAGTTTGGTAAGGTTAATTCCTACAAATAATTGAAAATGTTGTTTGGAGTTTATATCCCAATTTTAAGAGGGTTTGGTTAAGTTTATAATTGATTTTAGGAGAAAT
>NW_006239028.1:875272-876181 GCF_000226075.1 Solanum tuberosum | reverse complement strand
TTCACTCCCTTTTTAATGATATCAACTAAAGTAATTTAGGTAACAGACTTATAATACATGCACAATACATTTGTAATACATATTGCAAACATCACTCATGTTCTTAGTGATACAAACTAAAATAATTTATAAGACACATATAATACATGTTTTATTCATGAATAATACAAGTTTAATTCAGTCTATAGATTATTGTCTTTTCTTTCGTTAGTTACATTTTTCATTTATTGTTAATTTTCTCTTCTATTCAACTTTAATATTGTGTAATACACTTTTAATGCAAATTTATTTTATTTTGTAGTTTATTATTTGTTACTGTTAGATTATTTGTTTAATTCATTATTGATATAAGTTTAATTCAGTCTATAGATCATTGTCTGGTGTTTCATTAGTTACATTTTTTATCTATGCTTAATTCAACTTTAATATTTGTGTATGCACTTTTAATACAAGTTAATTCATTTTGCAGTTTATTGGTTAGTTTGTTATGATTGAATTACTTCTTTAATTCATTATTAATACAAGTTTTATTCAATTTACAAATCACATAATGCTCTTTTCATTTGCTACATTTTGCAGTCATGTTTAATTCGCTTCTAATTCAACTTTAATATGTGTGTAATACAATTTTTATTCAAGTTTAATTCATTTGGCAGTTTATTATGTTTCTTCATTTGTTACAATTAGATTACTTGTCTAATTAATTATTGATGCAAGTTTTATTCAATCTACGAATCATTGACTGCTTTTTCGATTGCGATTAGTTTGGATAGGTTGTTCCTACAAATAGTTGAAAATATCGTTTGGAGTTTATATCTCAATTTTAAGAGGGTTTGGTTAAGTTTAGAATTGATTTTAGGAGAAATATTAGATTGAAGCTCGAAAAGGATGAAGTTTACGGAACTATAT
>NW_006239028.1:872493-874558 GCF_000226075.1 Solanum tuberosum | reverse complement strand
ATGTGTGTAATACATTTTTAATTCAAGTTTAATTCATTTTGTAATTTATTATGTCTCTTCATTTGTAACGATTAAATTATTTGTTTAATTAATTAATTATTGATACAAATTTTATTCATTCTACGAATCATTGACTACTCTACGAAAGAAAGTAGAGAGAGAAACAAAAGGAACAAAAAGCAACAGAAAGAGAGAGAGAGAGAAAGAGCAGCAAAAGGAAAGCAAGAAAGAAAAAACAACAAAAAGAAAGTAAGAGAAAAAGAGCAACAAAAAGAAAGGCGCGAGAAAGAGAGAAAAATTAAAAAGAGAGAAAAAAGAGAAAGAAGCGAGAGAAAGAAAATGTAATAAAATATATAGTACTCTATTGTTTTATATTGCTATAAATGGTAATAATTAAAGAGTATATCTAAAATAAGTAATTATTTTAAAAAAAGGATCCACTCAAGTAATTAATCCTTAATTAAAAGGGTCAGCCCGTCCCAACCCATTTAACTCTCTAGCCTGTTAGGGTTGGGTTGGGTTGGGTTGGATTGGGCCAACCCATTTTGACAGCTCTACTTTTTCCTATTAATTTAATGGAGACTATAAACGTTCCCTTTATCTTCTTTATTCTTACAAGTTCAAGGTTGCTTCTTTATTGCTATAAAATAATAAACTAAAAAAATGAGACCCTCCTGAACAGAAATTGCATTTTTTTTTAATAAGTCAAAAAGTTTGATTAAGTAATAACTAGTGGGTCTACCTCAACCCCAAAAGCTAGCTCACAAGCGAAGATTGCCCAAGTACGGGTTTTGACTAATTTTGTGTCTTTTTCTTAGGACTTTTATTTGTATTAGGAAATCCAGTAAGTATATATAAATATTTAATTGCAAACCCACTAAAGTGGCAAGTTCAGAACCCATAAACTTCAAAGTTCAAATTTGGGATTTGCCTCTGAGAGCAAGTCGGTGAGCGGAGCGGCACTGCAATTTGGTAATACATTTACAGCGTTCAGTAGCTGCAACACCACCGTATTACTTTTGCTGTCACATATGAATTGAGGAGCCTCTACATGAAGCTCAAAAATCTAATGCAAAAGTTACTGAATATTATATTAAAATCCTATGAGTTTTACCAAATTGATATGGTGAATGCTACCAACTATCTTTACTTCTGTTAAGAATGAATCCTTTACTTGACCTACACCATCCAGATGCTTCATAGCTATTTTGGTGCCATTACTCAGTGTTCCTTCGTAAACGGATCCAAATCCTCCTTCCCCGAGCTTTTTGCAGAAATCTTCTGTAGTTATTTTCAACTCATTGTAAGAGAATCGAGTTAGGATTCCCGATAAAATTGGTGCTGGATCCAGAAAATCCACATCGTTGATGGACCTTATCCTCCTTCTATAAAGAAGAGAGAAAACTGAGAGAACTAAAATTTGTTGGGTATGTAGCAAGAGTTAATGGGAAATTGAGGGGAGATGAAAGAGGAACTTGGAAAAAGTTGGAAACTTGAAAAGTCCTCTTATGCTTTATTGAAAAGACATTGAAAAGACATTTGTCCCTCATAGGTGGTGGAAAGAAAAATAGGAGAGTTTAAATATAGAAACACTCCTATTAATTGTTAAAAGGGTTGGACAGAGGGACTCCCCTCGCGCCGTCGTCGTCGTCGCTCGCTCGGCTTGGCTTCGGCTTTGGATTTGGATTTGGAAAAATGAAAGGTTGCAACTTTCATAAACAACCATGACCGTTTGAAAGGTTGCAAACTTTCATGAATACACTGGTGATTGAGATCATTCTATCCTGGGAGGACATATTCCAAATCAAACCTCGGATACTAGAGGGGAATAATTTCCTTAAGGGGACACTGTGCATTCAGTGGGCTTGATCTTTTTCTGATTCTGTTTTTTTTTTTTCCAGATTGTGGTACGTTTTTTTTACAGATTTTAGTTTTATCAATTAATTTCTGTTCATCTATTCTTACTAGTTTATTAAACTTTGGTTACTTCGTGTTTCTGCAAAGTTTATTGAAATCAGTAATTCTGATTTTTTATACACAGATCGATAACAATCTTAAGGAAATC
>NW_006239028.1:871392-871606 GCF_000226075.1 Solanum tuberosum | reverse complement strand
AAGTCTTCTGACTGTCGTGCTCCAAGAAAGGACAAAGACAAAGACAAAGGCAAAGGCAAAAGTCAAACAAACATCGTGGAAGAGATGGAAGATGCAGATGACCTGTGTGCAATGATCTCAGAGTGCAACCTAGTTGGAAACCCAAGGAGTGGTTTCCCGACTCAGGTGCCACTCGACATATTTGCTCTGCGAAAGAAGCCTTTGCAACATACAC
>NW_006239028.1:848433-867467 GCF_000226075.1 Solanum tuberosum | reverse complement strand
TTGCAACCTTTCGGAACCAGTTCCTCTTGCTTATAAATACATTGATTTTTCAGATTTTTTCCTTACGAATTTTTCTGATTTCTTCTTCTTCTTCTGCACAAAATTTCTTCGTGTATTTTACTGCTGTTGAGTGGTTCGCTGACACCAGAGTTTTGGGTATCAATACACTGGTGATTGAGATCATTCTATCCTGGGAGGACATATTCCAAATCAAACCTCGGATACTAGAGGGGAATAATTTCCTTAAGGGGACACTGTGCATTCAGTGGGCTTGATCTTTTTCTGATTCTGTTTTTTTTTTCCAGATTGTGGTACGTTTTTTTTACAGATTTTAGTTTTGTCAATTAATTTCTGTTCATCTATTCTTACTGGTTTATTAAACTTTGGTTACTTCGTGTTTCTGCAAAGTTTATTGAAATCAGTAATTCTGATTTTTTATACACAGATTGATAACAAAATTAACCCCAACAAAGCAGCAAAAGTAGATCCTATTATCACTTTGAAAGACTTTGTTTTCTGTCTAGGGGTAATGACTGGTGCATTTGTGGAATTCTGCACCTTAAGAAATACGGCTGTGTCCACTTCGTTGTCGTTATTTATAAGGGAGAAAATTTCATTCAGCAACAAACACCTTCCTCTCCGAGAGCCATCCGATCATATCTGAAAACAGCAGCTTTGCAGGAACAGTTACTCAGACATGCTCTTTTGCAATCTTCCAACTTTTTCCCCTCATCCAAAAATATTCTCAGACTTAGTACCTGATTGGAGATCAATACAAAATATGTTGTATTCTTGATCTCTACGAGACTATGATACTGCGAAGAGTTACAAGACATTGGTGTCAGCTCTGTACATCCGAGATCTGGTTTCCTATCATTAAATGGTCTGAAGAAGTTACCTTCAACTGGACAACTACCTTGTCCATCATTTGAACAAATGATGTATCTTCCGCACACCATTGGGTACGCACAGTTCCATACATATGTATTACTCAATAAATCAGATATATCTTTCCAATAAAATTCATCCCATTGGTATACCCATAAATGTCCATCAGGCCGAAGCTTCATGAGTTGAGGTGGTGAAATAGGGGGTCTTGCAGAGCAGTAAATGTTTGGCCATCATAACTGAAATAACTACTATCAGCATAATTTGAAACATAGTAAAACTGAGGTGGATCGGAATCGATGTAAGTGGCCCAAGCCCCAATGTCCATTGAGAATATTTAAACCAAACAAACCTTGACTCTGATTGGTTTCTGAAATGCTTGCTATGCGCTTCTGCCCGGAACCTAATCTCTGCCCCGGGAGCAAAGAATCTATAGGATGATCAAAGGATTGCCACATTGTGTGGTTGGTCTTATCAAAGAGCACGAGATGTTTAATCCAGAAACAGATTTGCCAGTAGTATTAGTGGACCAAACAAGAGTACCATCAGAGTCTTCCAAGACCAAGTTTCCGTCTCGGCTTAGTTGCAAGGTTGCATTGGCTTTCACTGGACGGTCTCGATTAGCAGACCAAACTAACTGTTTGTGAGTTATATCCCCGGTGGGAATGCCCATGGTGGAAGTGCTGTATGATACTAAGGAGATGCCAAGAAAGCATTCCGTGGCATCATTTTTGCAAGAGAAGCCAAAGAAGAATCTCGGGTTACCATTTCCTTCCAGGATGGATGTCAGAATGTCACCGGTGATCGTATCCATAAGAAACGGCCTGTTGATCCACCAAGTGGGAACCTCGGCATTTACATTCCCCGAAGAAGAACAGAAGAAGAGATAAATGAAGAAGAGGATAGGAAGCATTGCTTTCTCAACAAAGCCAATTGTACCGTTAAAAATCATTTTTGACGTAGTGCACATTACCTAAAAAGCGATGGAAATACATGAATTTAATTTTGTGATTTGGTAATTTTTCAACAAAACATATATCATATATCATATCTATATATCTATATAAAGCTGGATATAGAAAATCTGATGTGGCACCTCTCTATGGCCAGCATTTCTATTTATCTTTTATCTCATTTTTTTTACATTTTATTTTTGTTTTCTATTTTTTATTTGTAATTTTGAAAAAAAAAACTGAAAAATATATTAATGCATTACATCATGCTCATTTAAAACTTCCATTATACTAATACACATTTAAGTAAATGGAAGATGAAAAGATCAAAACCTTTTCAATTTTCATAACTGTTTATAATTATTTAGCCTATAAAATTTAAAAAAAAAAAATTGAGTATTTTAATCAACAATAGTGGAATCCTTCACTTTCTCTCTTCTTCTTCTAATGATGATGATGAATATATGGGTATCAAATTTTGATATTGAGATGTCCAACGAATTTCTCGGCCTTGTGATTTTTTCAAGAAAAAGGAAAGTGAGAGTATCTCATGGTCCTTCTAAAGATATTGGTGATGATGTATATACAGATATCAAATTTAGTTATTGAGATGTCCAGCAAACATTCCTTTTTTTGCCATCTAATTCGATATACAATTAGTCATTTTATATATTTCGGTATAAAATATGTTTATGTTTGTATAAAGCGAGAGAAAAGTGTATATACAAATATAAATACATATATTTTCATCATATACACTTATAATTATACAAATACAGATCTTATTATACAAATTACAATATATAAATGAATTTATACAAAACTGAACAATTTGTATAAAAATTGAATGTTTTGTAGCGAATTATACAAATCAAAAGCTCCATAGCAAACATCAAATTTGCTATGAAACACAACTATACAAACTATAACTACAAATATGATTTTTATGTTTGCTATATGTGAAAGTTGCTCATTAAATATTGACAAAATTGCCCTTCCCCTTTGCCCCCATAAATGCCATACTCAAACACGTCACTTCGCTTCAATTCTTCAACAACTATATGACTTTTCGATGACGGCGTGCCTATTACCAACGGAAATAAACCACCGTATATTCATCTTCTCCAGCCAAATCCTTCAATTATTACTACCCACGACCTTCCATACCCTTCCTACCTTCTTCTACACAACAATCTTCAACCAAATTCTGTCACTCTCCACGGCTTACTTCAAAACGGTGTTCAACACCGTGCCAAAATCTGTCGCCCACTGTCGTTCTAATATTCCTTTCTTCTCTTCCTCTCTCTCCGTATTTTTCCTTTATACTTGGTACCATTTTTTCCTCCCCTTTTGACTGCAGTTGCTGAACATAGTTTTAATTTCCTTTATCGCCTGTAAACAAATTACTATGAGAATTATCGTTTTGGTGGCACTTGACATATTAATTGATGATATAGGGTTAAATAAATTGCTACTTCCTCTTGTATTCTGATTATTTATTTGTGTCAAAGATATGGAGAATGCAGATCAATGAAAGGTGCAGATGTTATCACTCTTGAAACTTCTAAGCTTAAGGTGCTACATTTTTATACTTTCTTTATAGTTATTGTGCATTTATGATTTTCCAGTAATGAGTGAGAGATTGAAATTTCGTAATGAAAAATTGATGTATTACTAGCATGTTGCAAGAACTTGCTTTAATTTATATAATAAAATTTGTTTTCATATAGTTGATGGTAGAATCCCCATCCAAATATCTCACATTCCCAAGATTTAGACTACAAAATTGGTGTTCACGAAGTGCTGAAGACGATGAAGTCGCTTATATGTCGTACATGTTTACCCCTCCTTTTCCTTTATTTAACTAGGAATTCAATATCCACTATACAGTTGAGAAATTGAAAACGCCAAGAACAACTGCTATATTGATTTACACCTGAAACAAAGGGAACTAATAAAAAGATACAGAATCAAGGCTAGATTCACCAATCAGATAATTTGTATTATTTTTTTTACCCTTTAATCATCTAGGTTATTTACCTTTCCAAGTACACCACCATATGCAGAGATGAATATAGGAATAGAATACTAAGTCCTTGCTAACATAACTTTTGATTGGATTTATGTTTTTGGTTTTGATTGGAACTCATCTCTGATAAAAGTGATCATTTATAGATATATCTACTAGCAATTATAGATTTATTTCTTAAACTTTAATTTGCAGGAATGTAAGTATGAAAGAGAAGTGCTACTGAAAACATATTACTTATATTATCGCATTAAGGGAGTGGACTTTAAGAAAGGGACAATTTAGTTTTCAGGTGGACATGGCAGGTGGGAAAAACATTCTTCGATTTGAAAATTTGGATTTGTTTAACGCCTTTGTGAGCAAATCAGCTACTTGCTCTCCTGTCTTCACGTAGCCCGTGGAAATCAAGTTTTCCTGAATCTTCTCACGAATAAAATGACAGTCAACCTCAATGTGTTTAGTTCTTTCATGATACACCGGATTTGAGGCAATATGCAAGGCAGCTTGATTATCACACCAAAGTTTTGCTGGTGTATGATATTCCAACCCAATTTCAGTTAGAAGATGATATATCCACAT
Organism: Solanum tuberosum; assembly: GCF_000226075.1. Taxonomy (NCBI): domain Eukaryota; kingdom Viridiplantae; phylum Streptophyta; class Magnoliopsida; order Solanales; family Solanaceae; genus Solanum; species Solanum tuberosum. Next base: position 863,018 of record NW_006239028.1, on the reverse strand, counting down.
AATCTCACATGTAGACTGTGACATAGCTCTATACTCAGATTCTGCACTGGATCGAGATACAACACTTTGCTTCTTACTCCTCCATGACACTAGGTTTCCTCCAACAAAGACACAATAGCCTGTAGTCGATCTCCTATCAATTTTGGATCCAGCATAGTCAGCATCTGCAAAACACTCAACACGAGTATGACCGTGATTGCTATATAATATCCCAAGACCCGGGGCTCCTTTCAAGTAACATAAAATCTGTTCCAAAGCTGCCCAGTGTTTGACTGTAGGTGAGGACATGAACTGGCTAACAACACTTACTGCAAAAGCAATGTCTGGACGAGTCACAACAAGGTAGTTTAACTTTCCAACTAACCTCCTGTATCTCTCAGGATCATCAAAGGGGTCGCCGTCATCTTTCATAAGCTGCACATTGGGAACCATTGGAGTACTGCAAGGTTTAGCTGCCAACTTTCCAGTGTCTGCAAGAAGATCAAGAATATACTTTCTCTGAGACAAAAGAATTCCCTTCTTGTTTCTATTTACCTCTATACCCAAAAAGTACTTCAACTGACCCAAGTCTTTCGTATGAAACCTAGTATGCAGGAAGGATTTGAGGGAAGAGATCCCTGCATAATCACTTCCTGTGATGACAATGTCATCAACATACACAACCAGCAGGATAGTGCCAACTGTTGATTGTCGGTAGAAGACTGAGTGATCACATTTGCTCATTTTCATCCCAAACTCCAGGACTACCTCACTAAACTTCCCAAACCAAGCTCGGGGACTCTGTTTCAAGCCATACAAGGACTTCTTCAAGTGACAAACCTTTCCATACTCCCCCTGAGCAACAAAACCATGCGGTTGCTCTATATAAACCTCTTCGTGGAGATCACCATGAAGGAACGCATTCTTAATATCCAACTGATGTAACGGCCAATTCTCAGAAGCAGCTAGAGAAATGAACAAGCGGACAGAAGTAAGTTTGGCAACCGGAGAGAAGGTGTCTGAATAATCCACCCCATAAGTCTGAGCATACCCTTTGGCCACAAGTCTGGCCTTAAGTCTCGCCACAGAGCCATCTGAATTAACTTTGACGGTGAATACCCACTTGCTTCCCACTGCTTTCTTTCCACTAGGTAAGTCTACCAGATCCCATGTGTTATTTTCCTCTAAGGCATGTATTTCCTCAAGCATTGCTTTAGACCATCCAGGATGATTCAAAGCCTCTTAACAGTTTTGGGTACAGTTATAGAGTCCAGAGATACAATTAAAGATCTAGATGCAGGAGATAACTGATCGTAGGAAACAAAATTACCAATGGAATATATGGATTTGCAAGTGCGTGTACCTTTGCGAAGAGCAATAGGAAGGTCAATATTTTCTGTAGGATCACTTGGAGGAGGATCTAATGACGAAGGAGCTGGTGCAACATAGGTATCATTAGTCTCCAGCCTCCTAGAGTAAACCTGAACAACAGGCTGTCTTGTTGGAGCTGATGGAACTGGTGCTAAAGGCACAATAGTAGATTGGTGCTCAATTGAAGAATCAGGCGATGTATGAGAAACATCATTTGATCGTTCTGGTATGGCCCTGGTAACTTGGTACACTAACCACTCATCTTCTTCCCCCTGACCCGTAGAAATGGGAGGTGCATAGAAGAATGGTGTAGCCTTCGAAAAGGCTACATCAGTTGATACCAAATATTTTCCAAGTTCAGTAGAGTAACAACGATATCCTTTCTGAAGGCGAGAATATCCCAAGAAAACATACTTCAAGGCCTTGGGATCCAACTTGGTAACTGATGGTCGAACATCTCTAACATAACAAATGCTTCCAAATACCTTAGGTTCCACCGGAAATAGGGACTTATTTGGAAAAAGAATGTTATAGGGTACATTACCTACAAGCACAGTAGATGGCATGCGATTAATCAAGAAACAAGCTGTAGAGATTGCATCGGCCCAAAACTGTTTAGGAACCTTTGTTTGAAACAATAGTGCCCGAGCTGTCTCAAGTAGATGCCTATTTTTTCTTTCAGCAACTCCATTCTGAGAAGGCGTATCAACACAAGATGACTGGTGGAGAATCCCATGTTGCCTCATATACGACTGAAATGATTCTGACATGTATTCTTTAGCATTATCACTCCTTAGTATGCGCACGGTAGTATTAAATTGAGTCTTAACTTCAGCAGAAAATGCACAAAAATGGGAAAACACTTCAGATCTATGCTTCATAAAGTATATCCACGTCATTCTAGAAAAATCATCCACAAAAGTAACAAAATATTTATGTCCAGTTTTGGAAACAACAGGACATGGTCCCCAAACATCAGAATGAACTAACTCAAAAGCTGACTCTACTCGCTTATTAACCCTTGGACTTAACGAACAATAATCGGGAAAGAACGAGATATAACAGTTAAGGTCTCTCGTAAGTTTACTAACAGAAATCAAATTAAAGGCCAATTTTGGGAGACTTAATACAGATGAGAGGGTAATAGATGAGGTTGGTTTAACAGTTCCAGATCCAACACTGGTACAAGTTGATCCATTCGCTACAATAACTGGGGATGGTGCTTTGTGTGGATGGAAGTTAGAAAAAGTATTAGGGTTACCTGTCATGTGATTTGTGGCGCCTGAATCAATCACCCATTTATTTGAAGAGGTAATAAGACACGCTTTCCCTGACTCGGCAAAAGTAGTAACTGAAGTAGATTTCTGATACTGAACGAATCTAGCATAATCTTCTGACGAAACCAAAACTGTTTTATCCGATGATGGCCAATGAGCAACATCAACCTTACTATTACGCTTATCTGAACTCTTCCATTCTTCTCCCTTATTATCATTCATTCTCACAATATCAACACAAATTAACAGAGAAATCACCAAAACTCCCAATATAAAGGTTTTAACAAGAGAATAGTCAACTTCACAAAATGGCTCAACTCAAGTAGAGAAAACCAAATAACCCAAAACAGAGTTCAGATGGTTCGAATACCCAGAAGTTCACAGAGTAACAATAAACTAAAATATGAATAGCCAAAGGCTCCGGACAGAAAAACCAATCAAGCAACAGAGAGGTAATTTGAACCAGACTACTGTCTGATCTTTGCTGCTGCTGGTTCAAGACAGACCAAACAGCAGCAGAGAAAGGAATTCAAACTAAAGTACCACCAAAAGAAGATTGCAGAACCTGGATCTTGATGCTAAATCTTCAAAACGTGGTCCAATGATAAGAAATCCACCATAAATCAACTGGAAATCTTAAGGTAACGTCAAATGAATAAGATAGACCACCAGTGGTGAAGTCACATGAACCAGAAATATGGCAGCGGCCAATTCCGGCAACCACCAGTGGTGAGGGTCGAGAACCACCACTTCAAGTCTCACAATTCCGGTTATGCTCTGATACCATGTGCAAGGAATTGGAGAGAATAACTTGTATCTTATTCAATAGGTAAACATGCATAAATACAATAATAGTAGAAGCTAACTAAGGAAAGAAATAAAGAGGAAATCCTAAAGATATGCTATCTATCTATAACTTTGTACAATATCAAGAAAGATATCTATATACATTCTGTAACAGTTTACTTGCATCTTGGAATGAAAATTGATTTTAGATTTGCTTGATTTGTTAATTTAGTAGCTTCATTCTTTATCAATCCATTAGTGAGTTTGTTGATTTCTCTACATCTGTAACTTCTCCACACAACCCTCTTCTTTACTTCCTCAATAACACAATTTGTCTTCAATTTGGCTGATCGGATTTTAGTAGTAGCTACTGGCTGAACGAGCTTAGAGAGATTATAAATCCACCAGCGGTGTTGAATTCCAGACGAGGACCTTAGAAATGGTTCATTAGACTACCAAGGCTCAGATTTGGGACACTCAGCCTAGGTAATTTGACATTGTTAAAAAACAGATATCTTTGATATGTTTTTTATTTGACTGATACAGTTATTTTTATCCGTGTAAAAAAACATATATGGTAACTTTTATGGTAGAATTATCAGGAGATACAACTTTGATCATCGTCTCATTAGCATATTCTATATATGTTACTCCTCAATTTTAATCTACGTGTGTTAAATTATTTACGGATTATTCACTGCTCTGTAATTTATCTTTTGATGTATCCCATATTTATGAAAATACTAATATTACTTCCCAGGATATCATATGCAGAAGTATCAAACTAAGTCAATTACTCATAGCATAGCATTTGATGCAACCAATGTTATCATAGGCGAAAAGCGTAAAAAGGCGCTAAGGTATGTGGGGGCTTTAAGCGCAAAGCGCAAATAAAGCGTAGGCTTTAATTAAAAAAGGCGCAAAGGGAGAAAAAAAATACAAATATATATGTTTATTCCAAGACTAATAATTATAAACATGAATGACAAATATATGACCAAAGAAATTGAAAAGAAAATTATGATAAAGTGAAATATCAATTGTTTAGTGTCACTTCTCCATAAGAGGCTCATTGACAAGGAAAAGTTTGCCTTACAACCTTGATGACGACTCTGAAGCGCACATAAGCGAGGCGAAGTGCTCAACACGTTTTAAGCCTTGCTTTAGGGCTTAAGCGCGCCTTTGATAACACTGGATGCTAACACATTATTAGTCAGTTAGATGTCCATGAAAAGTTTAATGTCGGGTAGTTCTAGAAGACATAAACTACGCGACATCTCAAATCAAGATTTTCTCATGTAACTAATTACACTTTAGACCCGGTAATGATAAGATCACAAGTACAGCCTATCAGCAACATGTCTCAGACTCAGTCATGTCAAATACAAATACTTGCCAAGTGGAGCATATAACAACATAGGCAGTAGATACTTCACATTTGCTTAAACTTTTTTTATGACAAGGGAAACCCGCAATCACTATCCTTTGAGTGTGCACAGGGTAAAACCTCCGCTCCTATGCAATAGCTCGCAACCACACAAGATAGGTGTCTTGCACTAGGTAGGTTTGGTGCGACGAGCTCGATCTAAAAGGAAAATCCATTGCTTTCACTGGCAAGGTGTTTCGAACTTGAGACCTCCAACACTTCTGGCTATTAAGGAATCTGATCCAGTAGTGGAGCAGTTATCATCTCATGATATTAACATGTCTATAACTACAAAGTAACATATGCGTATAGCTAAACTTGATTATAATATTTTTTGGTGTGGTTTCGTTAAAGTGAATATGCATGAATTCTTAAATGGAATCTTAATTATTATTATTTTGAATTTTTTTACCTACTTGAAAACTATGTTAAAATATGGTAAATGAAAGAATGGTTTGAATTTCAAAACAAGAAAAAAGTCCCATAAATCGAAACAGAGAAAATAGTTAGTATATTCTATTATCTTGAATAAATATATAAAATATCTTATATATTAAATTACAACAATAACACTTTTATACATATATTACGGTTTATACCCGCGCTAAGCGCGGGCTGCTTGACTAGTTTTCAGTATATAAAATAATGAAATCTATTTCATCATGAGAATAAAGAAAGAAGCATTAGTTAAAAGTTTACACAAAATAAATTAAACCTTACTTTTACAGTTTCAAAGACCTAATCTTGGATCTTAACCACCTTTAGTTAATCTTATGTCCACCAAATTATTTAAAAAGAGATCTCAAGTACTTCCAGTAAGCAATAAATGTTACATATTGTTACAAACAATTAATTTAGAACTGTTGGGATGAGCCATTACAAAGTCCAAGTCAATTATTGTTGCACTCTACACTATTTCTTTAATTCTCATGCTGTGTTTCACAGTATCTTGTATCTCAAAGTTACAATTAACTCCAAATTATGAAATACTTGTTTCTCCTTTAAACATTTAGATTTCTCATTTACTGAACTCTTAAAGGGAATTAGAGAAGCTAGAGAGAGTATCAAAAAGGGAATAAATTATTATTTAAAGTGTTCCTAACTATGATTTAATTTTGTCAGGCAAAATTTTTTTAGAGAATTTTTTGGGTATAAATTGAGTGCTATCCGATTCGCAAAGCAAATCTTTACCCTTAATATTTAAAATAAAATAAAATTGCTAGGCACGTGGTCATACTGTTAAAATTTATGTTCCAAGTACAAGTTATGTCTAAGGCATAAGATCAGTGTACGAACTTTAAAAGGCATAATGTTTTAAAACTGAATTATGTCTAAGTGCATGTTTGGAATTGCTGTTAAAAATAGTTTATTTTTAGAAATAATTTTTTTTAAATAGCTTTTTAAAAGAGTGTTTTTGAAAAATAATAATTTGTGTTTGGCTATTAATTCATTTGTGGAATTTGTTTTTTATAAGCAGATTGTGTTTGGCTAATCATTTTTAAAAAGTATTGACTAGCACAAGCTAATATGGAAGCTTTTAAAAGATGAGCATACAATGCAATAACTTAAAAAATAACGTATACATTTAAATATGATAATAATGTTGGCAAAAGAGATGAACTACTCGAATAAGATATTAAGAAACAGAGAGAAAAACTTGATCTTTTCTTATGCTTCAAAAAACAACAATACAAGTTTTAAATAATACTTGGAAAGCAACAAACCTAGAGAAATAATAGGGCACTAGTTTAGCACTAACTTGACTAACATAAACTAATTAGGACTCCTAGAGCTAATAAACTAGAAACATTAAAGACTCCTAAAAGTACTGCCACTAACGGCATTAAACTTTTCAATCAATCAACTAACAATTCCACTTGATTCAAAATCACACACTCCCAATTGCAACCTGAAATATTCATGCTTAGCCTGAGGAAGAGACTTTGTAAATATATTCGCTACTTGCTCATTTGTGCCGCAGAATATCAGCACGATTCTTCCATCAACTACCAATGTCCGGATAAAGTGATATTGCACATTAATGTGCTTAATTCTCCATGAAAAAAGGAATTTTTATCCATAGCAATTGTTGATTTGCTATCAGAAAAAATCTCAATAGACTCCTTTTGCTCATAACTAAAATCTTCAAGTAGTTTTCGGAGCCTTAAAGTTTGTCGTGCTGCTAAACTTGTTGATGTATACTCTACCTCAGATGTCGAAAAAGCTACTGTCTCCTGCTTCTTTGAACTCCACGTCACATCTCCAGAACCAAAGCTAAAACAACTTCTGAGAGTGCTTTTCCGGTCATCCAAACAACATGCACAATTATTGTCAGTAAAGCCAATCAATCTGAAATTTGGTGCTTTAGAATACCAGATACCAAAGTCTGTTGTTCTAGCAACATAACGAAGAATTCATTTCGCATCACCAAAATGTTGTTTTGTGGGACTTTGCAAGAATCTGGACATAGCACTAATAGAAAAGGCAATGGCAGGTCTAGTGTGCATTAGATAATTAAAGCCACCAACTAAACTTCTAAACAATTTCGGACTTGCTTTCTCAGTTCCATCTGCATGCTGCAACTTTTCATTAATATTCATAGGTGAATATTCTTTCACCACGAGTTGAGCTTTGTGTTTTTGAGTGCTCCCATCAGCATTGTACTTTGTTCGAAACACCCATTTGAGCCCTATTACATTCTTTCCTTCAGGTGCATCAACTAACTCTCATGTAGAGTTTCTTTCAATTGCTTGCATCTCTTCAATCATAGCATTTTTCCATTCAGATTGTTCTACTGCTTCTTCATAACAAACATGATCTGAAACAAGCAAAGCAAAGTGCCAAGAAGTATTTACAGTGCTAGAGTACTTAGGATTCAATATCATATTAGAGGCATGGAAAGTAGTTAGTGTCTTTTCCAACATGTCCTCATCCTTAATAGTTTCCCCACATAATTTCAATTGGGAAGTGACTCCAAAATACAACAGAGTTATACTCAATTACGATTTTATAATCTTGAAACCGTAAATGCATCCAGCCCTTGGCAATACTTTTGCCTTGGTGGTCATACCTCCTTTAACATCGCGCAATTTGAAATAAATAGGAAGAAGCCAATAATTGGAAATAGTCATTTTTGGAAAGAATTAAAATCTGAAAATTTACTTAAGTTAGGAAATAGTGAGTTTTTGGTCAATTTCAAACGACCATAACTCCTAGCTCAGGATGAGTAGGCGTACTTCCAGACATGGTTGGAAATCTCTTGGAATGATCTTTTCAACTCCGCCGAGTTTGCGTGATTCTGAGTTTGTATGAGTAAGTTATGCCCTTTGGAAGTTGGGTTGTTGGATTAAGGAAAGTCTAATCCGGATTTTGGAAGTGTAATTTAGTCTTTTCCTTACCTAATTATTCTAATTCGTTTTTAGGAGTTTAATTAGGGTAAAGTCAGATTATAGTCAGTTTTAGAAAAGTGAATTTCAAGCTAGGTCTTGGAGAAGAGGAGAAAAGAGGAGAAAGGAGAAGAACGCTCAAGATTCATCGATTTCGTCAAGGATAGCTTGTGAATTTCGTCGGGGGTGATCCCTAAAAGGTATGTGAGATCACATAGCGTTGGGTTAGTTCACCCACGTGCCAATCATGATTCAATTCAGTGATATATGTGTGATTTGAAAGTAAATCCTTTGAGTTCTTGATGAAATTCGTTTGAATTCTTGTGGGTTGTTTTGTTTAAGTTTCTTGCGATTTGATTCATGTTTCCGGGTGTAATTTCGGTTTGAATCTATCATATATTGAGGGTATAAATGATCCTAAGTGTTTGAGGAAAGAACCATTGAAGTTTAGAGATTTTAGGGTTGAAAAACGGAAAAGAAAAGTAGTCAAACACTTGGGGAAGGGGGTGGGGAGTCGCGCCAGCCAGCGCGCCCCAAAGCAGTCCTTGAATGTAGGGCTCTGGGGTGACGTACCAGCCAGAGTGCCCCAACTTGTTCTGTGAATATTGAGGGTTGGCGCCCCGTGCCTCTCAGAGCGTCAGGGACGCCAGTTCTTCTCATTCTTTCCCCATCTTTTCGTACTTGTTCCTTAGCAATGTACCTATGTTTTCTAGTTGATTCCAACACTCTGAGGTACATCTAAACATCATGAACCCATCCATAAACATGAGATCATGAACCTTGAATCCATAATCCAATTCAAGGAAAGTTAGGATCAAAATCAAGAGAAGTTAAGAGTCAAGTCTAGAAGTTAAGCAGCAAGTCAAAGCAAAGTTCATAAAGTATTTCAAAAGTCTTTCACAAACGTTTTAACTTTGTTTTAAGACTGAAGTTTCAAGTTAAGCAAAGAGTAAAGTTTGAAGTTCATGTCTTCAAAAGAGTATATCAGGACTATGTATTCCCAAAGAATAAAAGTTTTCACATTTAAAGAAGAAAGGAAACCTTGATTTCCAAAAGAGCCTTTGAGCTAGTTTTCAATTAAAGAGTAAATAGTTTTCTACATTTGAGCAAGAAAGGAAACTAGAGATTTCCAAGAGAGCTTTTAAGCTAAGTTTTGAGTAATTATATCAAACCAAAGAAAGAGTTTTGTTTTTTACCAACACATGAGATAAGCATATTTTGGGAGTAGTATTGAGCACCGATATGGGGATGCGAGTTCATATTAACTCAAGTCTCCATAAACCATGTAGCCATCATGGATAGTAAAGGATCATACTTTTTAGATAACTCCTTAAGATCGATGCTTTTAGCATAGACTAGTGGATCCACTTAGTGAGTTAGGTCATATACCCCCAGCAAGGTATATGATGGTCCTTGACAGCGTGAGGTAAAGTGTTGTATCACCACTTAGGATCATAGTGGTGGTTGTCGGTTAGAGAATCTCCCACAGAAAACTATATTATTTTCTATATAAGTAAAGTTGAATTTGTTATTGCACTTTCTTTAACGAACTAAGTTGTTTCAACTGTTTTTACAAGCTTTCAATATATTGCATATGTTTTACCAGACCAGTTACAAAAAGCACTCATAATATTGACTAGGGTGCGACTACTGTCTGTGCTAGCCTGTGACATCAGGACCAAATCATCCACAAAGAAAAGATGGGACATGTGGGGGTTATTCCTACTAATCTTCAAAGGTTCCCAAATTTTCTAGGCCACTGCATGTTCTATTTGGTGCGAGAGGACTTCCATGCAGAGAATAAAAATATATGGAGACATTGGATCTCCTTATCGAAGACCCCTAGTAAGCTCGAAGAAATCAGTCCGGGTACCGTTAACGAGGACAACTATCACGTCGCGAGCCTACACCCTGGGCGTGACCGGCACTCGGAGACCATTGCTGGCCCAAAGCAAATCTTTGGCCTGGCTTTCTTAACTCAGCGGAAACTTAACTCAACAGTACAACTCAATGCAATGAAACGTTATAAAACAACCAACTGATGCATAACATGCCAAAAGGCAGCTCGAGTCTCAAAATAGAATATTTACATAGATGAGAGACTCAATACTAACTGACTGACTGATTGTCTATGAAGCCTCTAACGTACTAAGATGGATGTTGGGACAGACCCCACAACATCTTACTAGAACAAAACTAAGATAATCAAAATAACCGAGTCCTCCGGAAGCAAGGAGGCTCACCACTAACACAGGAGTGCTCAACTGGATCAACGGCGTGCTTGATGCTGATCCTGGGTACATGCGTCTGCATCGTAATAAGATGCAGGCCAACTGGCATCAGTACATTGAATGTACGAGTATGCGAGCTGGAAAGCTAAACCACAACTTAAGCTTGAAAGGAGTACAAGAGATTCTACTGCTGTGGGAGTTCTCTAACCGATAACCATCACATAAGAGCTATAGTGATGATACAGCGATCGACCTCACGCTGCCAGAGCATCTTATACCCGGCCAAAGATTTAAGACTTCAACTGCGTAATGGATCCACTAGTCTAGCTGGAAAATGATTCATCTAAAAAGTATGATCCTTTTCTACCCATGGTGGCTAACATGGTTCTATGGGGGCTGTGGGTTCTTTGAACGCTCCCCCAATTCGGTGCTCGATACTACTCCCAAAAATGTACTGGCTCTTATGTTTTGAAAACATATTTATTCCTGCTGATATGAGATAATTACTCAAAAACTTGCCCGAAGGCTCTTTTGGAAATCTCAGTTTCCAACCTTGTTTAAATGTAAAAAGATTTCTTTAAAACTTCCTTGGGAATACATAGTTCCCTAACAACTTTGAGAGGTGAACTCAACTTAAGAACTCTTGACTTTTTACTCTTTACTTGACTTGCAACTTGAGCCTTAGAAAGAAGTGAAAACGTTCAATAAAGACTCTTGAACAACTTTGAAAACTTGCTTGAACTTACTTCTTAACCTTGCTTGACTTGACTCTAACTTCCCTTTAACTTTGAAACTAACTCGACTTGAATTGGATTATGGATTCAAGGCATATGATCACACGTTTACGGATGAATTCTTGACATTTAAACGCAACTTGAAGTGTTGGAAACAACTTAGAAACATAGGTATAATACCTAGGAACATGCATGAGAAAGTATGGAAAGAATGAGGGAACATGGCGTTCTTGGCGCTCTGCTAGGCGCGGAGCGCCAGCCCTTGAAATTTAGAGGGCACCCGCTGGCGCTCTGAGTGGCGCGCCGCCCCAAGGGCTGGACTTCAGAGTCCCCTTTGGGGGGCGCTGGCAGGCGCGACGCGCTAGCCCCCTTGCCCAGAAAACTCGACTTTTCTTCCCTTTTTCTTCAACTCTAAACCATCCTTATTCCAATGGATTTAACCCCAAACACTAAGGATCATCAATCTCTCAACATACACTAGATTACAACACAAATACACAACCCAATCATGTCCCACCAGCAACAATAATTTCAACAACAACAACTAGCAAACAACTCCAACAACTTCAACAACAACAACTAACAACTTTAACAACATAACCAATCCTTTCTCAATAAATAAAAGGGGCTAGGTGTGTGGGGGAAAGGATCACCCAACACTAAAAGCTCACATACCTTGATATGGATCACCCCCGACGAAAATCCACGATGATCTTGTCGGAAACTTGATGATCTCCTCGATTTTTCTCTTCTTCTTCTCCTTCTTCTCTTCTTCACTCTCAAGCCCTAGCTTTTTACTCTCTTAAAATGGGACAAAATGATCCAAGGATCAGCCCTATACAACAATATAATCCCAAAAGAATTGGCTAGGGAAAAGACTAAAATGCCCTTAATTTTCCGGACGGATTCCCTGCCAACTGCCCAACTTTCAATGGCCATAACTCGCTCATACGAACTCGGAATTGAGAAAACTTGGCGGCGTTGGAAAGATCATTCCACAAGCTTCACCACCATAACTGAAACTACTCCTAACTCATCCTGATCTGGAAGTTATGACTTCTCAAAGTTGGCCAAAAACTCACCTTTTCCATACTTGGCCAAAATTTTCCAGATTTTCAAATCCTTTCCAAAAATGAAAATTTTCAAATTCTAAGCCTCTTCTTAGTTATTTCAATCTGCCGGATGTTACAACAACCACCTTGCTGGTGGAGATGCATGACATTATGAGGGATATGATCCTCTTAGGGAAGTTAAAATATTTTAGGGTGTGGTGAATGAAAGACCATTCCATTATGTCAAAAGCTTTTTCTAGATCAATTTTTGCAAGGAAGCTACCCATTTTTCCTTTCTTTTTCCCTAGGTAGGAGACTACTTCTTGAACTATGGTGGCATTATCTGCTGCCTGCCGATTTTTAATGAAGTTGGTTTGGCATGGGCCTGTAAGCCTATCCATATGGATCATAAGTCTTCTAGCAATGATTTTTGTAATGAACTTGTAAGAGGTATTGCAAAGACTTATAGGTCTGAAATTCTTAAGGGATGTAACATTCTTGTATTTGGAATAAGACATACATGAGTTAGATTGGGGTCGTCTAGGATGGTACCTCTATTGAAGGTTTCCTGGCAATGGGCTATGACAGAAGGTCCAACTATATGCCAGTACTTTTGGTAAAAGAAGGGATGTAGGCCATCCTGCCCAGGCACTTAGTGAGGATGGAAGGAGTAGACTATGGTTCTAACTTCCTCCGCAGAGGGAATTGCTTCAAGTAGGGCATGGTCTTCCGTTTTTAATGATGCCTGCCCCATCCCGAGGTTAAGAAGGACAGATTGGTCATGGGTCGAGGAGTAGAGAGTCTTGTAAAAAGAGATCGAACGTGTGACTGATGATCTCTTGGTTGTCACATATCCAAGCCCCGTTCTCCTCCTATGGTTTAGGGTACTAATGTGGAAAAACCTAGTGTTTGCATCTCTGAATTGAAGTCAGTTTATTCTCGACTTTAGCTTCCAAAATCCCTCTTCCTTTTTTAGGATACAATCAAAGTCGGCTATAAGGTGTTGTTCCAGGTTAAGCAGGAAAGCACTTGTAGGGTAGTTTGGGGAATTGTGTATGCCACAAAGTCTTTTCAAGATGGTTTTCTTTTGATGAAAGATATTCCCAAAAGTAGATTTATTCCAACTGGAGACATTGGTTTCAAAAGTGGCGATGGATTCAATGAGCTTGGAGGAACTGTCCCAGGCATCTTTAATAATGTTGCTAAGATCGGGGTGGGAGGTCTACATTGTTTCAAAATGAATAATATGCTTGCCATTTGGAGTCGTGTTTCTTGTAAGGGACAGCAATAGGAGACAGTAGTCGGAGTGGGTCCTTGGAAGGTGGATTACCTGTGCATCCGGGAAGCTTAGGAGCCAGTCCTTAGTTGCAAAGAAACGGTCCAGACGTTCAAAAATAAGAGCTTTATTGTTTTTAAATCTATTGTTAATCCAAGTGTACTTGTTGCCCTTAAAGCCTAGGTCAATAAATTTACAATAGTTTATTACGTCCCAAAAAGCGTTACTACATGTGTTATTTATAGGGTTACCTCCTTTATTATCTTTATTGTTTAAAAGTTCTTATAGGGTTACCTCATTTATTATCTTTATTGTTTAAAAGTTCTTTGAAGTCACCCCCAATGAGCCATTTACCCGAATAGCTAGTACTTCGACTTTATGGCACGAAGATTTTCCCAAAGAATATTACAAGTACGCCTATAGGTGCTTGCATAAATCATCATATATTATTATAAGTGGGAAGAGCTTAACCTCAACAGTTGAATTACGAAAATACCCCTATATTAAATTTAAAAAGTAATTAATTAAATAATAATGATATATCATATTATTATATTATTATACTAATGCTAATCATCATTTACCTACTTGTTTGTTGGCTTCTCATTTCCTTCCTAATCTTAATTATTCTCTCTCTACTTATAAATATTCACCTATTGTTATAATAATTATAATAAAGAAGGGGAATGAAGAGTTGCAAGGTAATTAATTAGGAGAGAAATATTCACTTTATAGCTATATAATTATGATAATAAAATATAAAGAGAGTGAAGAGTTGCAAGGGTAATAAATTTTGAGAGCTATAATATAAAATAAAGAGAATGAATAGTTGCGAGGGTAATAAATTTGGAGAGCTATATATAATATTTGTGTAGCAAAGAGGTGGCCAGCCGATGGTCATTATTTTTGCAAAAATGCATGATTATTAAATAAAATTTTCATTTTTCTCTAAATACATTAGTTGATTACTTATTACTTTCATTGTATTTTTTTGCTTTTTACAGAAGAAAAATGTGTATAAGTTCTAAAAGTTCATACGGAGCATGCAATGATGGAAATGGATATTG
>NW_006239028.1:823248-848345 GCF_000226075.1 Solanum tuberosum | reverse complement strand
CGGAGGTTGAAATCCATCTATTCACAAAGTTAGTTTTTAACATTATCTAATATATTTTCATATTTTGAGATAATTCTCTTTTAATGTTTAGTTTTTAGGTAATTGCCGGAGGAATTCAAATAGGTGCTTTCACTAATTTACATACTTTGGGTAAGTGAATTGAACTCTCTTCTTCCTTTCTTTGCCATTTCACATAATATATATATATATATATAGTCGTTGCTTTTCTTTCTTCCATTTAATTTTTCACCTTATTTTGTTAGAGCTTAATTTTTCATGTTTCAGATCTGACCTAGCTATCATCTTTGGAAGAAAATTATTCTAGATAATAATTATGACCATATCTAACTATTATGTTGTTTACCTCATTTTGCTCCAATATTACTTTTTTGGTTCCTTTACACTAGATCTTCTAGGTACATAAGAAAAAGAATATCATTGTCTTTTTAGAATTGTTAGGGATAGTAGCATTAGTGTTGCATTTGGATCGAAGACGTCATCATATGTGATAATATTGATAGATAGAGAATGAATATTTGGAAGACAATAGATTTTATCACTATGTATGGATTAGAATGAAATAAAATATATACTCTTTTATACACTAATAATTTTTATATTTTATTTTTTATTCTAATTGATGTTGATGAAGGATACATGTCTCTCGAAGGTGTTTGGAAATGTTCCACAAATTTAAATTTTGGTTTTATTTCATGTAAATTGGTTCCTTTGTAAGTGATTTTTATATTTATTCTTAAAATTTTCTTTTTATATTTTCAAATTGGATATGGGATCTACGTGTAAAGTGTGTAATGAGAGATTATTGAGGATAAGTTATATTGACATATTCATACCATTACATGCTATATTATCTTAATTAGCTTCACATTTCTTGCTTGATGGCAAATGCAACATTCCACTGTTATGATTTAAAAAAAACAAAAAACATTCCACTATTATGAATGTAAATAATAAAGTTAATATTATTAATTTCAATATTTTTGGGATAAACGTGCAACGCACGTTCCTAAGGACTAGTATAACTAAAAAGCCGAGGTTCATTTGAAGGACTTACCTTGATCATAGCATGAATTTCCTGCCCAGTTGTCGCTATCTTATCAAGTTCCAAGATGGTTTCATCCTATAAGATCACTATTCCACCAGAGTTTTACATTTATACCTTCTTTGGCTTTTGATTTAGACTCAGAATTAAGTGATTCAGTCTCCCCTGCTGGTGTTTGGGGGGAGGGTTTTTTTACCTTTTTTGAAGCTTACCGTTCTCCATTCTCTGTCTGCGGTGACGTTGCCTATTGATTTCTGTTGGGTCATGTCGCCAGTGGAATTATCTGGTGGCTTAGGTGGTAGTGGATAAAACGGGCAGGCAGCTTGTGTGTGTCCCAATTTTCCACACGATTTACACAAAATGTTCTCCCCTTCGTACATGATTTTCCTACTTTAAATGTCCAATAAAGATGTGCTTTTTAACAAGAGTTCTCATTGGGACTTCAATGCAAATACGAGCATACCTACCCCTAAGAGTTGATGATGTACACACATTAGTTTTAACCAGGCTCCCTAGTTTACTCCCAATTTTTGGCAAAATTTTGTGGTCATAGTATTCCGTTGGGAGTTCGGGTAGCCGGATCCATATCACAGAGGTGGTTTCTTTGGCTTCCGAAGCCACAAGTCCGTATGCCATTTTTTTATAGAGAGGAAATGGCCATTAATGAACCAAGGAATGGGGTATAGGGTCAATGCTCATATCCATACTATCTGGTGGGTCTGGGGGAATTGGGGGTAAATTTGATACTGGAAACATCTTGATTTTTAGTGAGAAGTGGGACGTTCTCTCTCTAAAACATGAGTAAAAGAGTAGTAATATATGATATGATGATCATTATGGGAAGTCTATTAAGTAGTTAAAAGTTTACACAAACAAGATGAACTGTAATAAATTGTTACTAACAATTAATTTGGAATTATTGGGCACTTTCCTCCCCATTTAGATTCAGGTCAAATCTTGGACTGAATGGGATGTGCCATAAATTATAAAGTCCTAATCAATTGTTGTTCCGCTCTACACAATATCTTAATCTTTGCCCAATCAATACACAGAAGAGCCTTAAAAAAAAAAAAAAAAAAAACTTTTTTAATGTGCCTTTCCAAATTTTAATTGACTATGGGTCTGTAAGGAAAATATTTTTAGAAAAATAAGGGGGCCGGGTTATATCTTTCCACTAATGGAACCATTTTGACCATTTCCAAGTTACAATTTCGTTACTGTTCAACCTTAGCAGGCAAATCAAGGTCATTAGGACTTTCATTTACATGTCTTACGTTGTATCCTACATGGTAATTTGTGTTCTATATGGTATCCTACGTGTAATACGTCATGTATGACTTATGTGTTTACTTGTTCAACTTTATTCAAATTTAAGTGTCTACCTATGTCTTATATAAATGACCCAAATATATCTTTTTGGTTTAACGGTAGTAGTGAAAAAAATAATTATAATTTAGCTAAAAGGGTCCAATATACCCCTTAACTTTTTCTTAATAATTTCAATGTAGAGGTAATATTTGATCCTTCTCACATGTGAATTTTTTCTGACTTTTTTTATTTAAAAAATTTGAAAAACCTAAAGAACCGACTAAAATAAAAACCGAAAAAAACAACTTTATGTTGGTTTGATTTAATTTTTATCGATATAATTGGTTTAGTTATTTTTTAATTAAAAAACAAACCAGTACCTATTGTACATCCCTATTTAATATTGTAAATTCAAAAAAATTGTTTAAAAAGGGACAATCATATTAGAGAGTAGGTATCTATCAAATAAAATACTATTGCAAATCCATATCAATGGAAGCTTAATATATATATATATATTGAAGCGAAGTTGCTTAACAGTTTAACTTAAGTCATCACTCTGCATATATAAATGCAAGTTGTTGTAAATATAATTACTAATTTCCTCTTCCAGTTTCTTGCTTTATAGTCTTGCAGGCCAATTAAAATAATTATTGCAAAGATGAATCAGGAAAGTTCATTGCTTCCATCCCCAGAAATTATTCGATGGAGTTACGATGTTTTCTTAAGTTTTAAAGGTGAAGATATACGCAAAACATTTGTTGACCATCTGTATCTTGCTCTGCAACAAAAGTGCATTAATACCTTCAAAGATGACGAGAAACTAGAGAAAGGAAAGTTCATTTCACCGGAACTCGAGAGTTCAATTGAAGAGTCAAGGATAGCTTTGATCATATTCTCTAAAAACTATGCTAATTCAACATGGTGTTTAGATGAATTGACAAAGATCATGGAGTGCAAGAATGTGAAAGGACAAATTGTTGTTCCGGTGTTCTATGATGTAGATCCATCAACAGTGAGGAAACAAAAAACGATATTTGGAGAAGCATTTAGCAAACATGAAGCCCGGTTCCAGGAGGACAAGGTGCAAAAATGGAGGGCAGCACTGGAGGAAGCAGCTAATATTTCTGGCTGGGATTTGCCAAATACTGCCAATGGGTAAGTATCTATCATGAAACCAAACTCATCGTCATATGTTAATCTGAATACTTAGTTCATTTCTATTTTGCATCGGAGGGCCTTTTCCCTTTTTCATTAAATAGAATTATCGTAGATTTCTGTTCATATTTTTTTAATAAAATCCAATAGACAACTTGTATTTATATCATAATCAAGTTACAAGGGAATGGATATACCAAACCTGCCAAACCAGATAAGGGAATTTATAGAGGGCGTCTCTCTGTTTACAACTGATTCACATTTAATGTAGCAAATGTGGCTACGGTGGAAGACACATTTGGGGAGTTGGCGAATTACCTCTGTGGGATGAGGGATATATATACAATAGGAAATAGTCCGTTAGGGTTCATGCTATGAAGTTGTCTTAGTTGCTTTCTAGGTTAACTCTCAAAATAAGTAAAGATGACAAAAAAGAGTATAACCAACTGATGTACTCCGTCTTCTTCTGTCTAATCCTCAAGTTTGACATTCTAAACTTGTTCATCCAGTATGTTTGTTAACTTGTATCCAAAGTTGGTTAATGCTTCTCTATAACGATGTCTCACTTCTCCTTGCTAAATTCTGCTGGATTCTCTTTACCCATACTTGTTACTACAATATTCATTGAGCCCTGATTTCTTTTTGTATGCCTCATTGCATTCCAAAATAATTAATGGAAATAAATAGAATCACCATCAGTGTCTCAACAGCTTCTAGGAATTCGGAATTTCATGGAAAAGATGGGCTTCACAGATCTTGTTTAAACCATTTCTTCTGTACAATTTGTTGGGCATGGTTATAATAACACTTCATTTAATGTAATTGGGAAAGAGAGAACTCCTGCTTAATTGAAATTTAGGCAAATACACACAGTTGTCTAAGATATTACTTATCCTTTGAGGTATGCAGACATGAAGCTAGAGTCATAGAGAAAATTGCAGAAGATATAATGGCTAGATTGGGTACTCAGAGACATGCAAGCAATGCTAGAAATCTTGTTGGAATGGAGTTACACATGCACCAAGTATATAAAATGCTTGACGTTGGGTCTGGTGGAGTTCGCTTCCTTGGGATACTGGGAATGAGTGGAGTGGGGAAGACAACTCTTGCAAGAGTTATTTGTGATAACATTCGGAGTCAATTTCAAGGTGCATGTTTTCTTCACGAAGTCAGAGACCGTTCAGCAAAACAGGGACTAGAGCGCTTGCAAGAGATACTTCTTTCTGAGATCCTTGGTGTAAAAAAACTAAGGATCAATGATTCGTTTGAAGGAGCTAATATGCAAAAACAAAGACTACGGTATAAAAAGGTTCTTCTTGTTCTGGATGATGTTGATCACATAGAACAGTTAGACGCATTAGCCGGGGAGCGTGAATGGTTTGGTGACGGAAGTAGAATCATCATAACAACCAAAGACAAACACTTGCTTGTTAAGTATGAGACTGAAAAGATATACAGAATGGGAACTTTAGACAAATATGAAAGCTTACAACTTTTTAAACAACATGCTTTCAAGAAAAACCACCCTACCAAAGAATTTGAGGATCTATCAGCTCAAGTGATAGAGCATACTGGTGGACTCCCCCTAGCCCTGAAAGTCCTTGGCAGTTTCTTGTATGGAAGAGGTTTGGATGAATGGATAAGTGAAGTGGAGCGTTTGAAACAAATCCCACAAAATGAAATTTTGAAGAAACTCGAACCAAGTTTCACTCGTCTCAACAATATTGAGCAAAAGATATTCTTAGACATTGCATGCTTCTTTTCAGGGAAGAACAAAGATTCAGTGACCAGAATACTTGAGAGTTTTCATTTTAGCCCTGTCATTGGGATAAAAGTTCTCATGGAGAAATGTTTGATCACTATATTAAAAGGTCGCATTATAATACACCAATTGATACAAGAAATGGGCTGGCACATTGTTCGTCAAGAAGCTTCTTACAATCCAAGAATATGTAGTAGGTTGTGGAAGCGCGAAGATATTTGTCCTGTACTCGAACGAAATTTGGTACGTAGTTGTAAACTTATGACTTCTTACATAATTTTCCTTTTCTCATCCACCTTTAATACTCTTGCTTATTAGGCAACTGACAAGATTGAAGGCATATCGCTGCACCTGACTAATGAAGAAGAAGTTAATTTTGGTGGCAAGGCCTTCATGCAGATGACCAGTATGAGGTTTCTCAAATTCCGGAATGCATATGTTTGCCAGGGACCTGAATTTCTTCCTGATGAGTTGAGGTGGCTTGATTGGCATGGATATCCTTCAAAAAGTCTGCCAAATAGCTTTAAGGGAGACCAACTTGTTAGTTTGAAATTGAAAAAAAGCCGCATCATACAACTTTGGAAAACCTCAAAGGATCTAGGAAAACTGAAGTACATGAACCTTAGCCATTCACAGAAGCTAATAAGGATGCCAGATTTTTCAGTTATGCCTAATCTTGAAAGGCTGGTTCTTGAAGAATGCACAAGTTTGGTAGAAATCAATTTTTCTATTGGAGATCTTGGAAAGCTAGTCTTGCTGAATCTGAAGAACTGCAGAAATTTGAAGACCATACCAAAGAGAATTCGCTTGGAAAAGCTTGAAATTCTCGTTCTTTCAGGCTGCTCAAAGTTAAGAACATTCCCGGAAATAGAAGAGAAAATGAATCGTTTAGCAGAACTGTATTTGGGCGCGACTGCTTTGAGTGAACTACCTGCATCAGTTGAGAACTTTTCAGGAGTTGGTGTAATAAATCTAAGTTACTGCAAGCATCTTGAGAGTCTACCTAGCAGTATTTTTAGGTTGAAATGTCTGAAGACACTCGATGTGTCTGGATGCTCAAAACTTAAAAATTTACCAGATGATTTGGGACTTTTAGTTGGTTTAGAGGAGCTCCACTGCACTCACACAGCCATCCAAACAATTCCATCCTCTATGTCTCTTCTTAAAAACCTTAAACATTTATATCTCCGTGGATGTACTGCTTTGAGTTCACAAGTAAATAGCTCAAGTTGTGGCCAGAAGTCTATGGGTGTAAATTTTCAGAATTTGTCGGGTCTTTGTTCATTGATCATGTTGGATCTTAGTGACTGCAAAATTTCAGATGGAGGCATTTTAAGTAATCTTGGGTTCTTACCGTCTTTGGAGGGATTGATTCTCGATGGTAACAATTTTTCCAATATTGCGGCTTCAAGCATAAGTCGTCTCACTCGACTTATAGCCCTTGCATTGGCTGGTTGTAGGAGACTTGAGAGTTTACCGGAACTTCCTCCAAGTATAAAAAAGATATATGCTGATGAATGCACGTCTTTGATGAGCATTGATCAGCTAACCAAATATCCAATGTTGCATAGACTTTCATTCACAAAATGTCATCAACTTGTAAAAAATAAACAACACGCCTCCATGGTTGATTCATTGTTGAAGCAGATGCACAAGGTAAGTACACTTCCAAGCCACAACTCTACTATATCACATATGAATCTTGGCAAATAACATTCTTTTCACGGGGCATGCAGGGACTATACATGAATGGCTCATTTAGTATGTGCTTCCCTGGTGTGGAGATTCCCGAGTGGTTTACATACAAGAACTCGGGGACTGAATCAATCTCAGTGGCCCTGCCCAAAAATTGGTACACACCCACATTCAGGGGGATAACTATTTGTGTTGTTTTTGACATGATGACTCCTTTCATTTACCGGAAATATAAGTCGGATGATGCCTTCAGTATTCTTAATGTCAAATGCCTAAAAAAATTCCAAGGACTTGTGATGGGGTTTAGGTTCACAACCCATGACGGTTTTTCACGCAGATTTGGCAAGTGTGTAGGCTCAATAGGAAGTGAAAAACCTGTTGGTTTAGATAATACTTACCTAGCCCATGTACCATTTCATCAGTATCCGAAGTATGATGATAATTACATTTTTAATGACTTCATTCAGCTTGAGGTTCGTGTCGGTTCTGGTATCATTCATCCGGATTTAGTGGTCAAAGGTTTGGGAGCGCGTCTTGTGTATGAGAATTGATGGCAAGAGGGAAAGAAATGATGCCAAAAGTTTTCTTACGCTTGGAATAAGCTGAAATGCATATGAATCTGTTCAAAACTTTATTATAAGTGGGTTTTGTTCTTACTGTTTCATTTATTTGTTTCTTGTAATTTGCTTAATTATCAAATTATAAACCATTTAAGCACCACCTCATTGACATATTGACTACAAGTCGGATAGTGAATGAATTTAGTTTACATTTCTTTTGTTTTGGGATGGTTGTGGCTTTGATACCACTACAACAATTTTGATTATCAGGGACGAATAATTTCGTCATCTATAAATCATATTTCGTCACTAAAACTCTTGTGTGACAAAAAAAATTTCGTCAATCAGTTGTCACTAAAAGTATACAAAGACGATTTAGTGCTTCTTCACTAAAATATTATATTAACTACAAAATTAAATTTGTCACCAAATGCACAAACATTTGTGACGAATTTATTTGTCATAAAAAGTGTAACTTTTTTGTACTTAATAGTATATTTTGTCACTAAAAATATTATTATTAGTGACAAAATTAAATCATCACTAATTATTTTGTTCAATCAGTGACGACATCAAATGTCTCTAAAGCTTTATGTATTTCGTAGTTGAAAAAATACAATATCGTTACTAATGACTATTTTTTTATATACAAAAAAATATTTTGTCCTTAAATGTATAAATTAGGGATAAATTTAATATAATAAAAAAAGGGTTTAATAATTTTTGTGATTAAATATATCATTTTGTCACTAAAAGTGTTGCTTTTATCGACGACATATATTGTCACTAAATATTATCATAAGTAGTGACAATTACAATTGTCACAAAATAAATAAAAAAATTCATATTCAATAAAAGGGGGTACTAGGACAATACATTTGTGTCACTGAATGTAATCAACTTGTGATGAATTAATTTAATTCATGACAAAAATATTTTTCATAAAATTCACCCATGATCACACAATAAAAATAACTAAAATTATACTAAATTAATAATATCTCATTACAAACTCCTAAAATAAACGTAAAATATGTCCAATGACAAGAAAAATCAAACCAAAAATATACTAAATATTACTCCTATACAAAGACATATAAGTAAAAATTCTTTCTAAAATATCAATAATGTGGTAACACATATAGCTTGTAATCAATCTTGATTCATTTCTCACCCTTTATACCTGTACAAAAGAGAGAGAAATAAAACAAAAATTTAGATTAAGATGTTTATACTAGAGTCAAAAGTAAAATATGTAACACATGCAATTTGTCTTTCATATGTTCTATTGCCCACTTTTATAAGACTTATTTGATGGATTGTCCCTTGTATTACAATTCCATATATATATATTAGTACTTTCTAATTTACAATATAAATTTTATCATTACAAATTTAACACAAGTGAAAGTTTGTGGAGTATATCATCACAAACTACTCTACGTGGCAACATAAACTCTATCATTCATGAAAACTATTAACTATTAAAATATAATGTAATCTATGTAGGAATTCTCACATTCGAATCAAACATGCATGAATTAAAGGAGAAACTGCATATAACTAGAATTTATAGCCTCATCCATTTTGTTGCAAAAAAAAAAAAGACGAGAGTTCTAGAAAACAAAACTCAAGCAATTTCTTAGAACATAATAGAAAAAGGGCCATCAATTATAAAAAAAAATTAACGTGATTAAGAAATGACACAAATGAAACAATCAAAAGGCTCTTTTTTTCATAAAAGTTGACAGATAAATACTTGTAAGTCCAAATCTTTTTTATCTAGCTCATTTAACTAAAAATTGAAATGTTATGTCAGTTAATTAGGTGCATGTTATCAACAATGTAATTCTCATTTAGCTAAATACTAAAGCCCCTAAAATAACTCATGAATGTGGCAGGTGAATACAAAAGCCAACAACCTGATATTGCTTAGGCAATGAATAAAAGTCTCTTAATTGAAACACATATTTCTAACGTGCCTAAACTCACCTAGTATTGAAAGTACTTACTCTTATTTTGGTGAATTTTAGAGAACTAATATTTCATCCCATTATTATATTAATTGATACTATTTTTAAATAAATTAATCCTCATATCAAAGGATTCAACTAATCCAAAATGAAGTAAATTCAAGTTTTAACAACATAACCCATTTGTTTGTTTATTAGGTGATCACATTTATTTAAAAATATGTAAATTAAAATAGACAATTGACATGAACATTAAGCTACAACAATGTCATAAAAATAGTGGCTTGGGCATGACAAAATTAAACAACAATAACAACAACAATAACAACAACAACAACAACAATAACAACAACAAAAAGAATAAAAAATAAAATGCTTACATTATATAGGACTTCATTCATTAAATAGTGATATAACACTCTAACCCAATCTTCATTTCAATCAAATTATAAATAAAACAAAACTATAGAAAAACTTATCACATAATTACATAAATTTCCATAAATAAATTAAGAGATAAGGTAAAGTTAAGTACCACAAATGAAAAAATAAGAACCGCAAAATCTTGATCGAAACTCAATTAAAACGCTCATAAATATTGTTTTTGGTGTTAGTGTGTATTGTATTTTGTTTCTGTGTGTTGTTGTTGCTTTGCGTGTATATGGTTTTTTTTTTGTTTTTGTTGATCGTCCTTTTTTTTTTGTTTGATGGTAGTATAGGAGTTTTTTTTTCCTTTTTTTCCTTTTTGTCGTTTGCTGGGTTTGGGTGTTGCTGATTCTTTTAGTTTTGATTTATTGTTGTGTTAATACAGGTAATGATTGTGTGTGTGGGTATATAGTGGGTAAACAATTAGGATAGTGGGAGAAAAATAGGATGGTGTAGGTGTAGTAGTGGGGTAAGAGGCAGTTTCAGTTGGTTATTATTTATTTATTAAATTTATATAAAAATATTAGCTAATTATTTTGAACTAATGAAAATATAAGAAAAGATAAGTAGTTAATCTAAATATGTAATTAAAGAATATATTAAAATTACTAGCTTATTTATTAAACCTAAATTAAAAGAAAACATATAAAAAATATTTTTTATTTCTTTTTAAAACAATTGAAAAATAAAACTTACCTAAAATTGCGATTCAATTTTTTGTTCTTTTCAAATCATTTAAAATTAACTTAATAAAATAAAATTAAAATTAAAATATTTAATTTAAATTTAAAAAAATATTTAAGCACTAAAAATAATGTTAAACTTAAGTTTGATAAAAAATTACGTGTCTACACAATATATTAAATCAAATATAATAATTTATAAAATGACCTAATTGACTCTAGATGTATGAGGATATGAGGGTCTTAGAATAAAGAATTCAAAATATGGCCAAACGATTGTAATCTTAGCTGAATTGAGTGGCCTATTGTATTAGGAATTTAGTTAATTGAATTTGAATATTGCAAAATTGAATCAATTAGCTAATTTCGATTGATTAATTATCGATTAATTATTTGAGGTTCTTAATTTAAATAAGACAAAATATTTCTTAAGACATAAGTTAATTAATAATTATACATAAATATGAAGTTAACTAATTTAGAGTTATATAATTATTTCTGAAAACTAAAAAAACTATTTAGAGAATAGATTTAAAATATTTTTGAAATTTTCAAAAATAATGATTTCAAATTGAAGAAGCTCGATAATTAATACGAATTGCATATGATCAAAATTGGGTGTCAACACTCGTGATGATTGAAAGGTGTCTTATATTATAATTGTATATAATCAATGTTTATACACACTTATAAAGTGTAGATACATTATTTAAAAATTTCTACAATTGATTTGTGTATGTGTTGTTTAATTATGTATAACAATATAAAAATGTATATAAGCACCTTTTATACACTATTATACACGTATATACAAGTGTATACACTATTTTAAATTAAAAAATTATTCAGTATAATTATAAAGTTATATAAATAAAACATTTGACTTTATTAAAAGAAATACTAATACTCGGTTCACTTCGATCGGTAAATCAAATTTTAAAAAATAATTGATACCCACAACGATAGTACTTTATCTTAATATATTCAAAATCATAGTTGGTTAATTTCTTTCATTTGTTCTTTCATTTTTTTTAGTTTATTTCAATTTCCACACAGATGAAAAAGGTAATAGAACCCATGAAATATTTTGCATCTTTGCAGTCTAAGTTTGTAAGTCGATATTATCTCTATAGAGTTGCTCTATGTAAAAAGATCTACTACTAATTATGTATGTATTTTTAGACAGAAGCAAATAGATCGAGTTAGTCTGTACAGTTACCAACAAAAAATAAAATGTTCTCTTCTTTAGTGGTTAACGGTTCATAATCAGCGTGAATTTGTTTTTTCTTTTTTTCATATAAAATAAATAAAATATTTGATATCATTATTCAATTTCTCTACGAAAAATCAAATGAACAGAATAATAAAATTGATATATTTCAAAATTAAAAAATCTTTAAAATGGTGGAAAATCTACCATTTTATAAATTTCAGCTTCTAAGATATTAAATAAATTCCCGTTAATAAAGTCGTTGGAGTACAAAATTTGGAATCAAAATATACGAGTAATTTTTATTTTATTTTATTCTAATTGCAGGAAATTCATTTCTATTAAATATAAATAAATTTCTTTCTACAACTAACCAGTAATAACATTTTTCTTTTTATAATAAATTTTAGCATTCTCTCAATTCATTAGTATGAATAATATATTTGATTTCATCCTCCATTGAATAAAAATCAGGACTTGTATCTTCTTTTACCATGAATTTTGTTTTGAATCATTGAGGTAAGGTTCTTTTTTTCAGAGTAATTTGAAGAAAAAGCAGTGGGAAAGAGAAATAACTAAAAAATGGGATAAAGATATAATTTCACATAGACATGAGTTCTATTTGTATAAAAATAGTCAAGAAACCAAACATGATAAATTTTTGAATACTTAAAGGACTAAAACTAGTAAATGCATAGTCAAGAGACTAAAAATGGTAAGTATATATAATTAAGAGACCAAACATGATAATATTTTGAATAGTTAAAAGGACTAAATATGATAAATGTATAGTTATAGGACTATTTTAGACATACTTTAATAGTTGATGGACCATTTATGAAATTCTCTAATTATAAACAATCGTACCCAAAATGAATATTTTTGTAGTAAATAGTTGAATTATTCAACTACAAATTCTAAGTCATCGCTATTTAATATCATACATATTTTGTGACAATTTTTTGTTGTCACTAAATCGTAGGTTGATTAGAGACAATAAAATAATTGTCACCAATTAATTATATTTTTAGTGATGAAAATAAATGTTACAATAAAATCTAAATTTTTATAGCTAAAACTAAGAATATTTAACTGCAAATTCTAATTTGTCACTATTGTATCAACATATTTTTTGAGACGAAATTATTTTGTGTCTAAAAATTAATTAATTTTAAGACAAAAATAATTTGTCACAAATTAAAAACATCATTAGTGACGATATAATGTGTCACTGGTAACTTTAAATTCGTGATTGACAGTACTCAATAAATGGCGCCAATACATTTTTTGGTGGGAAACTTTAGTGGACAAAACTTTGCTACGAACTATTATGTTTCGTCACCAAAAGTATCTGTCTTGTATATTTAAGCACGAAAAGTAATTTTTGCCACTAAAAGTGAATAATTAATGACGAATTTTATGTCGTAGCTAATAATTTCGTAGCTATATATCATATTTGTTGTAGTGTACCATGTAAAGATATGGCACCTAGGCCTAACTCAACCCCAAAAGCTAATTCATGAGGGGAGGTTTGTCCAAGTGATGAGACCAATTTCCCATCCCTCTATCGATGTGAGACTTCTTAACAGGCTGCAACTTCGCCATTTTTGGTTATGTACCTTCTTGCTGTGTATTATCTATGATGATATAATTTGGTTAGCACATCCAATACGTCGGAAAGCATCACAACACAAAGCTTCTGGTCTGTCATTTTTCAAACTTCTGTTGATTTGTAACACTCTTTCCAGCAATCATTTTCCAAATCCACATTTTAATTTTAAGTTTTTACCACTGAACTCATTATACTTTTGAAATTATGGGAAGTCTATTAAGTAGTTAAAAGTTTACACAAACCAGATGAACTTGTTCTTGGATCTTAGCCACCTTTAGTTAATCTTATGTTAACCAATTTTTTATTTTTTTTTAAAAAGAGATCAGATCCCAAGTACTGTTACAAATTGTTACTAACAATTAATTTGGAAATATTGGGCACTTTCCTCCTCATTAAGATTTAGGTCAAGTCTTGTACTGAATGGGACGTGCCATAAATTCCAAAGTCCAAGTCAACTGTTGTTCCACTCTACATAATATTTTAATCTTTGCCCAGTCAATACACAGAGGGGCCTCAGAAAAAATTCATTTTTTTCCATACTTTAATTGACTATGGGTGTGTTCGTCTGTTCGGTAGGAAGGAAAGTGTTTTTGATTACTAAGATTAATTAGGATTCCTAGCACTTATTTTTTAAATTTAGAGATTTTATTCTCAAATTTGGCCATGAACATAGTCAGAAGCTAATAAAGTATTTTCGCCTCCGTAATTTTTATTCAAATAATCTGATTCTTGTCACCTTTACTGGGGTTTGGTTTTAGGCCCTAAGTCAATATTAAGGTGCTGGAAATCAACAAAATGAAGTTTCTCAGAAGTGATAATTATGGGTATACAGCAGCAACAACAACAAATCCAATGTCATAGCTTTTTAATTGTTATAGTATCAGAGAGTCTGAGCATGATGGGGGTGTTAGAGTGAGTTAAAGTCTCACATTGACTGGGAAATGAACTGGTGATTTACTTATATGGACTTGCGCAATACTAAAAATGAACTGATGGTATGAATTTATTTGGAAAAAGAAGAAGCTAAAAAGAAAGTAATTTTTGGAGCAAAATTACATTTACAACTATCACTTTGGAATTTGGTTTGTTAGTATTTTCTTCAAATGCAACTGTCCAATGGTTGTTAATTATAGTGCCACTATTTTCATGCTCAGTCTCCTCATCCTTTCTTCACAGCATCTGATAAGTTGTTAACCTCCTGAAGCTTTTAGTACCAATTCCTCCATTTCCTGAATCAATAGCCGCTCCTATGTAGTGAATTCCACATATGGAGCCACACTGACACCCATCCTCTTTAGAGAAGGGAACGAGACTGTTTGTCTGTGGTTTTTTATGTGATTACGCTGGCACTGCTTGCGTTTTTGGTATCCTTTTATCTCCAAATATCTACTATTTTTATTAATCTTACCCGAGAATAGTATGGTCAGCAAATCGGAACAATTCAGTTAGAGCTAATGCAACCTTGCAACTTAGGCAAGACGGAGGCTTGTTCTTGATGGCAAGAGGAAAGAAATTTAAGTCGGAAATTGGTACACACCCACATGCAGGGGTATGGTTATTTGTGTTGTTTTTGACATGATGACTCCTTTCATTTTACGGAAACTTAAGTCGGATGATCCCTTCAGTTTTCATAATGTCAAATGCCTAAAAACTTTCCAAGGACTTGCGATGTGGTTTAGGTTCACAAACCATGACGGTTTTTCACGCAAATTTAGCACGTGTTTAGGCTCAATAGGAAGTGAAAAACCTGTTGGTTTAGGTAATACTTTCCTAGCCCATTCCCCACTTCATCCGTATAGGAAGTTTAAGGGTGATAATTACATTTTTAATGACTTCATTCAGCTTGAGCTTGGCGTCTGTACTGATAACATTCATACGGATGCAGTTGTCAAAGGTTTGGGAGTGCGTCTTCTGTATGAGAATTGATGGCAAGAGGGAAAGAAATGATCAATGCCAAAAGTTTTCTTACGCATGGAATAAGCTCAAATGCATATGAATTTGTTCAACTTAGAAACATAATTATAATCTAGAAAGCAACTTAGAAATGGGAGAAGGAGTCGATAAGAACTCACAGAATCATGTACTAATTATGTACTTATTTTTTCATCTATACATCAAAGTCTTATAAGAATAATGTATACACTGTATTTTTTTCTTTCTCTTTTTTTTTGTGTGTGTTTTTTCTCTATTAGACTTCTTAAATTAGTTTTCTATGAATGTTTTATTGCCATAAGTCTATATTCTTATTTTGTAATTGTTGCATTTTATTACTCATTACATATATATTTCCATGAAATTTTAGTTGTTCTAACTTATCGATAAAAATTCACATGAAGCACACGTGCTTTGCACGTGTCCAGAAACTAGTCTTACTAAAAGTGGGAACGAAAGAAATAAAATCATACTAAACTGATTGAACAGAAAAATATAAGATAGAGCTTTAAAAAAAACAGTAAAAGTTACAAGATAGTACATGAAGCTCAAAAAACTAATGCAAAGTTACTGAATATTACATTTATGAAGTTACACTAGAATTGGAAATATTGTCATAATTCTCAAGCATATTGTTTACCTTGGTCCAGATAAAACTGAAGGCAGTATTGAACTGATAGGGACTTCCATCTGTTGGTTGCCTGCCCCAGCCTCAGTTAGGTTTGTGAAATTGAAATCCAAGTTGGTTTCAACAGACACCAAACCTTCCAGTACCTTAACCACCAATGACATGGAAGGCCTCTTGTTGAAATCACCTTGCACACACCATGCTGCGAGGCTCATCATTTTCATCACAGCTTCCCTGTGGATCTGCATATCCTCGTTGTTTTTGTCAACCATATCAATGAGCTGATCTTGTTCTGCTTTTCTCTTAAAGACACTAAGCAAATGGACATTATCTTTGTCAGCCTGCGACCAATCCAAATTCTTTCGCCCACAAAGAACTTCCAAGAGCACAATTCCAAAGGCATATACATCTACTTTCTCGGTTATTACAGACCTCAACCATTCAGGAGCTAAATACCCTGGTGTTCCTCTCATTCTAGTAACAACTTTGCTTTTGTCTTTCTCAATTAGTTTCGACAACCCAAAATCAGATATCTTAGCATTGAAATTTTGATCTAAGAGGATGTTGTGTGGTTTGATGTCCAAATGAATTATCTTATGATTGCATTCATCATGAAGATACGCTAATCCTTTTGCAATATCTGATATTATCCTTTGCCTCGTAAGCCATGTAAGCCCATTTTCTTGCTTTTCATGAGAAATCCACCTATCCAATGATCCATTTACCATGTACTCATAGATCAGAACCCAGTGATCTTTTTCAGCACAAAAGCCAATGAGTTTTACCAAATTGACATGGTGAATGCTACCAACTATCTTTACCTCTGTTAAGAATGAATCCTTTACTTGACCTAAACCATTCAGACGCTTCACAGCTATTTTGTTGCCATTACTCAGTGTTCCTTCATATACTGAGCCAAATCCTCCTTCCCCGAGCTTTCTGCTGAAATCTTGTGTAATTATTTTCAACTCATTGTAAGAGAATCGAGTTAGGATTCCCGGTAAGATTGGTGCTAAATCCAGAAAATCCCCAGCCTTGACAGACAGTGTCCTCTTTTTGAAAAGAACAAACCATGCACTAATACTTAAAATTATTCCCACTAAAGCAGCAAGAGCAGATGCTACAATCACTTTCAGAGGTCTTGATTGCTTTCTTTGAGAAACGATTGGCGGCTGATACTGAGACTTTGCGAAATTCTGCACCTTGAGAAAAACTTTTGTCTTGTCACTACCAGACCAGTTGTCCTTAAGAGATAATACTTCATTCAGTAATAAGCAGTTTTTCCTTAGAGTTTTAGACCAAACAGCAGCTTTGCAGGAACAGTTACTCAAACAGGCCGCTTTGCAATTTTCCATCTTTGTTCCCTCAAACCACATGTTTGAACTTGCATAAAAGTTGATCTCAAATGCAAAATATGTGGTGTCGCTGAGCTCTATAAGACTATGATAATGTGAAGAGTTGCAAGAAATAGATGTTAGCTGTGAACACCCGAGATCCGGGTTCCTATTTATTGGCCTGAAGAAGTTTCCTTCTACCGGACAATTACATTGCCCATCATTTGTACAAATGCTATATCTTCCACACGCCATTGGGTACCCACAGTTCCCCAGATATGAATTCATGACCTCATCTAACTGTTTCCAATCAAATGCATCCGACTGGTATAACCTTAAATGTCCATCAGGCCCAAGCTTTATGAATTGGGATGTATCAGGGTCTTGTAGAGCAGTAAAGGTTCGACCGTCAAAATCGTAAAGAGGACTATAATCCCCACTTGAAGCGATATAATACTGAGGTGGGTTGGTATCTATGGAAGACACCAGGCGTCCATTAAGAACAGTAAAAGAAAAGGACTGATTGGATCCTGAAATGCTTGCTATCAGCTTCCTACCAGAAACCAACTTCTGCCCCGGAAGCAAACAATCTGTTGGATGATCAAAAGACTGCCAAATTGCTTGTTTTCTCTTATCAAAGAGCACAAGATTTCCCATTTCTGTCATGTTTAAGCCAGAAACAGATTTTCCAGTAGTATTAGTGGACCAAACAAGAGTGCCATCAGAGTCTGTCAAGACCAAGTTGCCATTTTGGCCTAGTTGCAACGTTGCATTGACTTTCACTGGATGGTTCCTGTTAGCAGACCAAACTAACTGGGGAACACTTGAAACCCCGTTGAATCTGTTGTGATACAAAAGGATACCAAGAAGGCATTCTGTGGTACCGTTAGTTAGAAGGGGGCAATAGAAGGCAAAGAGAAACTGAGGGCTATCCTTTCTGCTCCGAATAATAGGCGTCATTTCAGAAGGCTCGGAGGTATTGTAAACTCTAACATATGGCAAATTGATCCAAGAATTGGAAAGTCCAGTAGTAGAATTCAAAACACTAACATTATAGTTCCAGAAAAGTTGCGAGAAAGCAAACCGGGATGAAAAGGAGTGGAGACAAATGAAGAGAAGGATAGGAAGATACACTCTCTGCTCTGCAATCATATCTTTGTTAGAAAATTATATGGTATTTGGAGTAGTTAGGTAATTGATACTCCCTCTATTACTATACCTTTTTTGGGATATGACCTTCTTGTTGTGAACAGTTGAATGAGAAAAACATACCAAGTCTCTATTTCTAATCTTTGCCGCGTGATATTATTTTCCAAACACTACAAGTTGAAGTCCCTAATTCAAAAAGGAAAGTTGAAGGCATCATTAGCAAATCCAACATTTGTCTTTTGGTCAATATGGGGAAGGGCCTCACAGAAACTTTTTTTAATATGTTTTATCTTCTTAATTTTTGTTGACTTATGCACTCTTCCAGCAGCTGACTTGTTCAGCACAGAAATGAAAAGAAGAAAAAAAAAACTGAATTTAGAAACGAGTGGTATCAATTTAGTTGTTGCCACAAATTGAGAAAAACCAAACTAATGGAATTTATGAGGATTTTCGACTTGAATGATTTGTCAACGATCTTGATAATTGAAAGCCAACTTCATGCTGCTTTCAAATTTTAGTAAAATAAAATGAGAAATCATTGTATGTTATATAGTCAAAGTTGGCTGCTGAAAATAGTGTTGGAAGTCAACAGAGTGGAAGAAACTAAATGTGATGCCTTTCTACTAAGCAAAGATTGAAAAAGAGAACCTATTTAATATAAAACTGATTTATGCTAAGTCTATAGAATTCATATATTTAAGACAACAATGTTTGCAGAAAAGAGACTGTATTTTCCTATCCTTCTCTTCATTTACCTTCTCTTTTGTTCGTCTCGATTTACTATATCACAATCTTTACAGGACAACAAGATCAGTCTTTCAAATTCTACAGCAGGGCTTGCCGGGCTTTCCTCTTTCTGGATAAACAGGCCATCTCTTATTGTTAATTCCACCACCGATGGCTTCTTTGGTTCAACAACACCCATACTTCAGCGGGGAAATGCTGGCCCACGATTCATCTGTGGATTCTACTGCAGGTACAATACCACAGAATGCCTTCTTGGTATCCTTTTGTACCACAACAAATACAACGAGGAGAACGGTATGATAGATAAACCCCAGTTAGTTTGGTCTGCTAACAGGAACCATCCAGTGAAAGTCAATGCAACCTTGCAACTAGGCCATGATGGCAACTTGGTCTTGACGGACTCTGATGGCACTCTTGTTTGGTCCACTAATACTACTGGAAAATCTGTTTCTGGCTTAAACTTAACAGAAATGGGAAATCTTGTGCTCTTTGATAAGAGAAAGCGCGCAATTTGGCAGTCTTTTGATCATCCTACGGATTCTTTGCTTCCAGGGCAGAATTTGGTTTCCGGACGGAAGCTCATAGCAAGCGTTTCAGCAACCAATCATAGTCAAGGTTTGCTTGCTCTTAGTGTTCTCAATGGAAGCTGGGCTGCTTACACGGATACTGTTCCGCCTCAATACTACTACACTTCATCCTATGCTGATAGTTCTTATTACAGTTTTGATGGCCAAAGCTTTACTGCTTTACACTATCCTACTAAATCAAAAGCTCAATTCATGAAGATTGGGCCTGATGGACATTTAAAGGTATACAAATGGTCTGTAGTTGATTGGAACGAAGTATCTGACATTTTGTCGCCATATGTGGATAACTGTGGGTACCCAATGGTATGTGGAAGTTATAGCATTTGTACAAATAACGGGCAATGTACTTGTCCGCCACACGAGAACTTCTTCAGACCATTTTCTGAGAGGAAACCAGATCTTGGATGTTCACAGCTGACTTCCATTTACTGCAACTCCTCGCATTATCATAGTTTTGTAGAGCTCAAGAATACTACATATTTTGTATTTCAGCTCAATCTTGAACTAAGTTCGAAGATATTTTGGCTTGAGGGGAAAAAGTTGGAAGATTGCAAAAGGGCTTGTCTGAGAAACTGTTCTTGCAAAGCTGCTGTTTTTGTATATGATTGGGAAGGGGCTCAAAGAGGGAACTGTTTGTTACTGAATGAAGTTTTCTCTCTCACAGACAGCGAAGAAGGAAGAGGCGAGACAGTATTTCTTAAGGTGCAGAATACCTCAAGGGCGCAGACTCAGTCTCTAATTATTCCTGGAGGAAAGAAATCAAGACCTTTGAAAGTGATAATAGGATCTACTCTTGCAGCTTTCTTTGGGATAATTTTAAGCATAGCTACTTGCTTTGTTATTTTCAGAAAAAGGACACATGAGTCCAGAAAGGCTGCGGATATTTTGGATCTAGCACCAATCTTACCGGGAATCCTAACTCGATTCTCTTACAATGAGCTGAAAATAATTACAGATGATTTCAGTAGAAAGCTCGGGGAAGGAGGATTTGGCTGTGTTTATGAAGGAAGACTGAGAAATGGCACTAAAGTAGCTGTGAAGCATCTGGATGGTGTAGGTCAAGTTAAGGAATCATTCTTAACAGAAGTAAAGGCAGTCGGTGGCATTCACCATATCAATCTGGTAAAACTCATTGGATTTTGTGCCGAAAAAAGCCACAGACTTCTAATCTACGAGTTCATGGTGAATGGATCGCTGGATAGGTGGATTACGCATGAAAATCAAGAAAATGGGCTTACATGGAACACAAGGCAGAGGATAATATCAGATATCGCCAAAGGGTTAGCGTATCTACATGAGGATTGTAGCCATAAGATAATTCATTTGGACATCAAACCGCAAAACATCCTTCTAGATCAGTATTTCAATGCTAAGATATCAGATTTTGGGTTGTCGAAGCTAATTGAGAAAGACAAAAGCAAAGTTGTGACAAGAATGAGAGGAACACGGGGTTATTTAGCCCCTGAATGGTTAAGCTCAGTAATTACTGAGAAAGTTGATGTGTATGCTTTTGGAATTGTGCTCTTGGAAATTCTCTGTGGGCGAAAGAATTTGGATTGGTCCCAAGCTGATGAAGAAGATGTCCATTTGCTAAGTGTCTTTAGGCGAAAAGCGGAACAAGAGCAGCTCATAGATATGGTTGACAAAAACAATGAAGATATGCAGCTCCACAGGAAAGCAGTGACAGAAATGATGAGCCTTGCTGCATGGTGTCTACAGGGCGATTTTTCCAAGAGGCCTTCCATGTCATTGGTGGTTAAGGCATTGGAAGGTTTGGTGACTGTTGAAACAAACTTGAATTATGATTTCACACATGTACCAGAGGTTGGGGCAGGCAACCAACAGAGGGAAGTCATTATCAGTTCAAAATTTCCTTTAATTTTATCGGGACCAAGGTAAACAATATGCTTAAGATTTTGGATTTGAAAGAACCAAATATGGTTGCTTAATGTCAAATATTGCAACATTTTCAATTCTAGCATAACTTTTTTATGGTGTATGAGATTATAATTCATGAAATGTAATGTTTAGTAACTTCTATGTTAAATTTTTGAGCTTCATGTAGAGGCTTCTCAATTCATGTGTGAAAATAAGTATAATATTGTATGTGGTGGTGCAGCTACTGAATTCAAATGGTAGTATTCAGTAAGCTTTATTGTGTTATGCTATCGGAAAAGGCCATTTTCTTGTTTTTCATGAGATATCCAATGATCCATTAATTACCATGTCAGGCTATGT
The DNA here is from genome assembly GCF_000226075.1 of Solanum tuberosum. NCBI lineage: Eukaryota > Viridiplantae > Streptophyta > Magnoliopsida > Solanales > Solanaceae > Solanum > Solanum tuberosum. The sequence continues at coordinate 826,280 of NW_006239028.1, read as the reverse complement.
ATTATGTATGATAATATAATTTGGTTATGTTGGGTTTCTCTTTATCCTATCTTAGCACATTCAATTCGTCGAGAGGCATCACAACACAAAAGCTTCTGTGCTGTCATTTTCCAAACTTCTGTTGACTTGTAAGTTGTAACACTCTTTCCAGCAACTGTGTAATTAAGGTGCAATCATTTTCCAAATCCTCATTTTAATTTGTTTGGTTCAAATTTTAAGTTTTTACCACTGAACTCAATATATTTTAGAAATTATGGAAAGTCTATTAAGTAGTTAAAAGTTTACACAAACAATTAATTTGGAATTATTGGGCACTTACCTCCTCATTCAGATTCAGGTCATGAAGTCTTATACTGAATGGGATGTGCCATCAATTCCAAAGTCCAAGTCAATACAGAGAGGGGACTCAAACAAACTTCTTCAATGTGCTATCTTTTTCCAAACTAACTGTTTGTCTCGATTAGCAGACCAAACTAACTGTTTGTCAACTATATCCCTGTTAGGAACGCCCATAGTGGAAGTGTTGTATAATACTTAGGAGATGCCAAGAAAGCATTCCGTGGCATCATTTTTGCAAGAGAAGTCAAAGAAGAATTGCGGGTTGCCATTTCCTTCCAGGATGGATGTCAGAATGTCACCGCTGATCGTATCCATAAGAGACGGCCTGTATTGATCCACAAAGTGGAAACTCCAGCACTTACATTCCCCGAAGAAGAGATAAATGAAGAAGAGGATAGGAATCATTGCTTTCTCAACAAAGCCAATTGTGAAACTTCAATCTTAAAATATTACTCACTGCAAATTGTGAATAACGATAACTCCATTCGAATGCAATCTAAGCTGTTTATGATTTTCGCTATTCAACGGTCAATCCTGAATGTTTAGGGTTTTCGGTCTTAGTTCTTCTAGCTATTTTTTCGCGTCATTGTGTTTATGATTTTCGCTATTCAAAAACACGACTTATGGCCTGAATTCACTGATATTGCTTATATATACTAACATTAACATGAATGGAACACGGTGGATTATGTCTACTCTTATTCGGCTTAATGTGTTTAGTGATTCTGATTGGGTTGGTTGTCCTAATACTCACCATGCTTCTAGGAGATTGCTTGATATCTTGGAAGAGCAAGATCGTGATTCAAAATCTTCAACAGAGTCTAACTATCGGTGTTGCTACAAATTGAAAAATCGAAATTAATGGAATTATGAGGATTTGCAACTTGAATGAATTGTCAACGCTCTTGATGATTGAAACCCAACTTTATGTTGCTTTCAAATTTTAGTAAAATAAAATGAGAAATTATTGTTATAGTCAAAGTTGGCTGCTGAACATAGTGTTGTTAAGTCAACAGAATGGAAGAAATAAATGTGATGCCATTACACTGAACAAAGATTGTTATACACTACAAGAAGGGACAACAATAAGAATCCATATATTTTGTCGTCCTTGTAATTCAGTTGGTTGACTATCTGATTGATGAGAATACAATTCCCACCTTTTGTAATAACATTTTCGCATTTCTCCTAAAATAAATAACAATGTTTGCAGAACAGAGACTTTAGTATATTCACTATTTCGAGCTGCGACTCATATTTTTGTTATGCTTTCTCCACTGATCTAAATTAAATAGTTGATTGAGTATCACTTCACTCCTATCTTCATCTATGTTTTTAGCATATTTAGCTTAGAGGGATCGCCTAATAGATAGTGACTCATTCAAATTTCAATGCCCTATCGCGGTAGGCTGATTGACTAAATCATGAAAAAAATATTTAAAGTAATACTCCTTTTTTTTTAGTTGTCATTGTTCTTTTTTAAGAGTCAAACAATATGAATTTTGACTAATGTTTTAAGATGTATTTTTTCATCATATTAATATGGAACAAGATATTGCAATTTGTAGAACTTTTCATATGGTTTTTGAATATTTAAATTTTTGTTTTAAAATATGAAAGTAATATAATCTAATTTAACTTAGAAAGTTAGTCTAATTAACTCTCGGAAAACATAAATTGACAATTAAAAGGGAATGGAAGGAGTAGAAGTTGATTAAACCACTCGAGCAATAAAAAAAATGTTACCAAAATCCAATCCTAACCTAACACTCTGTATATGATACTTGTGCACACTCTCCTAATTTAAAAATAAAATAAAATTAGAAAAAATGATTTTAGTATTTTTTTTAACGTTTTTATTTACTTAGAAATAGTTAGCTAATATATTCTGAAAAAATTCTAAAAACAAAAAGACCAAAGGAAAAGAGAAAAAAAAAAGACTATAAAAACAAATAAAATAATACAGAATAGAAGAATGCTTGATTCCTTGTTGAAAAAGAGGAAAATGACTGAAATCATGTTGATGTGGTCCGGCTCCTCTCCATTTTCATTTTCTCCATTTTTCTCAAGTTCGTGTTTTGATTGGTGACACATGTCATAAGTTAAATTTTATGACTAAGATTTAATTAACCAAAGTAAATCTCTAACTATGATTTATATAATAAATATATTATATCAATTTGATTTCAAAAAAAAATTATAATCCTACGACCTTAGTAATATATTATAGAGAGAATAGAAATGGAGACGAGCCGGATCCATGTTGATTGTATATCGATGTCTTAAGACTTAAGTATTAATTAAAATATAATTTCTTAAGACTTGAGTATATATTAAATTAAAATTTTCTTAAGACTAAAGTATATATTAAAATAAAAAAAACTCTTGATCATGTTTCATGACATCACAGTAAAAAATAGGCATAATACATAAATTGGACCCTTAACTTGGCTTCAAATTATAACTTTGACCTTTAACTTTGTAAGTGCACAAATAGGCACTTTAACTATCCAAAACTTAAACAAAAAAACACTCGGATTCTACCTGGCAAAATGCGTGAAATACACTCAAATTAGGCGCGTCAGATGTAAAAATCGAGGGGGCCAACAGTAAAAAAAGCATTGAAAGGACAATTAAACCCTCTTTATATTTTTTTCAACAATTTCCCCCTTTTATTTGCATTATTTGTTGTT
>NW_006239028.1:783881-822994 GCF_000226075.1 Solanum tuberosum | reverse complement strand
TAAAATGAATACATCACTATTAATAAAGCTTGAAGTTTAAAGAAAAATCCTTAAATGACCAAAATAACCCTTAAACTCAATTTTAATCACAAAAAGCATACATGTCCACGGTGTGGTGGCTGATTCATCAACTAATTTTTTGTATGTTTTTTCAAAAATATTTTAGTTGCTAATTTGTTATAATTTATAAAAATCATTAACGTCATTTTCGAATAACTTATAGTATTGTTAACTTTCAATAATATATATTGTTCCATCTATTCAAATTCATGTGTCACCAATAGAATTTCAAGAGTCAACAAAAAATTTTCTAAAAAAAATATATTTTAATTATGATTTATAGTACTTTTAAATATAACGTATAGTGTGTTTGTAGGCTCTTATTAGATTGAAAAAATATTTTAAATTAGTAATTATTGTAATTAATAGTGTATATTACGTAATTTTCAAATTTGTAATAAATTTTTTTAAATATTAAGTCTAATAATTTATAGTATCTTAAATGTAATCTTTGAATACACATAAATTAAAAAAAAGAAATAAGACAAATAAATTATAAATTGAATAATTGACATTTTCAAATATTAATTTACCACAAAATGAAAGTGAAGGAAGAAGTTGTGAGGCAGAAATAAAGAGAAGGGAATGGAATTAGTGAGGTGGGGTCCATATCCATTAAAAGAGATTGAAATAAATGCATGACAAATTGAAAAGGTGTCAAATAGACAGGAAAACGGGCCCACATGCATTGAATTAGTTGGCAGCCATTGAGTGGGTCACTAATACACGTGGGAGCGTTTGCATTTCACGCTTTTGGCTCTGAAAATCGTGTGTTTATTTATTTAAAGGTAGGATAGTTAAAGTGTCTATTTGTGCATTATGAAAGTTGGAGGTCAAAGTTAAAATTTGAAGCCAAGTTTAGGGGCCAATATATGTATTATGCCTAAAAAAAAACAATTGTAATTGGTCAGCGTGTTCATAATAACCTAATCTTTTTAACTTCGTTAGTCATTGATAATGACCTTGCGATAAAATATTTCTCCGTTTCAATTTGTCTGTCTGATTAATCAGGAAAAATAGTCAAACATTATATCTTTCGTAGACATTGATCTTAGTGTGGAAGTTCCTATAAAGATAGAAAAATAAAGTCACGTAGCCATACTCATACTAGTTGTGGAAATGGATTGTGTTCAATTTATAGTAATATCATCTTGTTCTGCCATAGCGATTACTCTATTGTTGTGTCTATGGAGAGTTCTGAACTGGATTTGGTTCAGGCCGAAGAAATTGGAGAAGTTACTGAAAGAACAAGGCGTGAAGGGCAATTCGTACTCGATATTGTATGGGGACACAAAAGAACTTTCTCTGAGGATTAAAGAAGTTACATCCAAATCCATGAGTCTTTACGATGATGATATAGCACAAAGATCGATGCCTTTCTTTCTTGACACCATCAAGAAATATGGTATGTTTTTTTATAAATTTTGACACAACGGACTTTAGTTATGGTCGGAGTACATCCTACCCTTTCCAGGCCACTGGTCGCCCAACTTGTGGTATTATAGTTGTTGTTGTTGAGATGGATAAAGAGTTGTTTCAATATTTTCCCCTTTTCTGACTTTCAGTCTTATAGCATGTTTGGCCAAACATTTATAGAATATGTTTATGTGCTTCTTTGTGTGATGTGTTTTTGAAAAAATATACTTTTGGAGAGTAGAAACACATTTTCGCTAGTATCAGAACAGTAATTTGTGTTTGACCAAGGTTTCCAAAGTATTATGATGATAATATAGCACCAAGATTGATGCCTTTCTTTCTTGACACCATCAACAAATATGGTATGTTTTTATAAATTTTGACATAAAGGACTTTCGTTAAGGTCGGAGTACATCCTACCCTTTCCAGGCCATAGGTCACCCTACTTGTGGTATTTTACTGTGTATGTTGTTGTTGTTGTTGAGATGGATAAAGAGTTGTTTCAATATTTCCCCATTTTCTGGCATTCAGTCTTATAGCATGTTTGGTTAAAGTTTAGAATATGTTTATGTGCTTCTTTTGGTGAGTAGAAACGCATTTTCGCCAATATCAGAGTAGTAATTTGTGTTTGACCAATGTTTCGAAAGTAGTTTTTATGTAAAAGTTACTTTTTTCAGCTTTTGCTACTCCTAAAAGATCACTTATTTTCGCGTAAAAGTTTGGGAAAAACGCCCTGTTTCGATTTGGAAGTTAACAGGGGAATCATCTGTTTTCAGGGAAGAAATCATTTATATGGTTGGGTCCAAAACCACTGGTGTTCATCATGGATCCTGACCTTATAAAGGAAGTATTCACAAAAACATACATTTATCAAAAGACGAAAACAAATCCGTTAACCAAGTTACTTGCACAAGGACTAGTAAGAGAGGAGGGAGACAAATGGGCTAAACATAGAAAAATCATCAATCCCGCCTTCCATCTAGAGAAGCTAAAGGTTTGTTACTGCAACGGATTCTGTTTACGTTGTGCCTTTCTTCATTACTCGTCTCTTAACCATTTCGTAAAAACAGCATATGCTTCCAGCTTTTTGTTTGAGCTGTACTGAGATGCTAAGTAAATGGGAAGACATTGTTTCGGTTGAGAGAGCATACGAGATAGATGTATGGCCTCACCTTCAACAATTGACTAGTGATGTGATCTCTCGAACAGCTTTTGGCAGTAGTTACGAAGAAGGTAGAAGAATATTTGAACTTCAAACAGAACAAGCTCAGTATTTCATTGAAGCTGTACGCTCGGTTTATATCCCAGGGTGGAGGTAAATTGATGTTCTCAAACTATAGTCATAGTACTCGTATACAAAATTAATTGAGAAGTGCAAAATTGTTTACTCTCGCTAAGACTTGTAGCTAAATCTCTTGTTTATTGAACTATTTCGTAGTTTTTTGCCAACAAAGAGGAATCGAAGAATGAAGGAAATCGAAAGGCATGTTCAGGCTACAATTAGAGGTATTATTGATAAAAGAGTGAAGGCAATGAAAGGAGGAGAGGCGAATAACGAGGATCTACTTGGTATATTGCTCGAATCAAATTTTAAAGAAATCGAACAGCATGGAGACAAGAATTTCGGACTTAGCATTGAAGAAGTCATTGAAGAATGCAAGTTGTTCTATTTTGCTGGACAAGAAACTACATCGGCGTTGCTTGTATGGACTCTAATTTTGTTGTGCAGGCATCATGATTGGCAGACACGGGCAAGAGAAGAGGTGTTGCAAGTGTTTGGGAATCGGAAACCAGATTTTGATGGACTGAATCATCTAAAAGTTGTAAGTATTATCGTTAGGTAGTGCTTAAATTAGACAAAAAAAAGCATTTTAGTTCAATTGTTTGATGTTATATATGCAGGTGACAATGATCTTGTACGAGTCGTTAAGGTTATACCCTCCAGTAATGACAGTTACACGCCGGCTTAATGAAGACACTGTACTAGGAGATATGTCTCTACCAGCAGGTGTGCTACTCTCCTTACCAGCGGTCTTATTACATCACGATGAAGAGATATGGGGTGAAGATGCAAAGAAATTCAATCCAGAGAGATTTAGAGAAGGTGTCTCAAGTGCAACGAAGGGTCAAGTCACTTTCTTCCCATTTACATGGGGTCCTAGAATATGCATTGGACAAAACTTCGCCATGTTAGAAGCAAAGATGGTGTTGGCTATGATCCTACAACGTTTCTCGTTCGATTTATCTTCATCTTATGCTCATGCTCCTCATTCCGTTATAACTACGCAACCCCAATATGGTGCTCCACTTATTCTGCACAGACTATAGTTTGTACTTGTAAGCAGTGTCTTGTTATATGTTTTAGAGTGTGTCCAAATATGGTTAATAAAGGCTTGTAGAACTGCCTATTGTTTGTTTTAGAGTTTTAAGTGTGCAGACACTGTATGATAGTATATGGAGAATCTACCACATCCAAGTAATTTACTTACGAACCGTGGCGGAGCCAGAAATTTTATCAAGGGTGTCCAAGAATAATGGTGTGTGGCTGTCAAAATAAATAAAAAATATTGTGTTATTTGGGTTTGAACCGAAAACTCCTTCATTCAAATGGACACCCATTACCATTGAGTCAAATGCATAACTTTCGTCAAGGGTGTCCAACTTTAAATATATCCTTTAAATGTAGAATTTGACATATATATATATATAATTTTTCGACGAATGATATCCAAATTGGACATCCTAGGGTGGTTGTGGCTACGCCACTGCTTACAAGTAACTTATTGTACCAAAATCGCGCGAGATGCATGTATTCGATATACATGTCAAATCACGTGAGATTTGTCATATATAAATTGAATTTCGATTTCTTTTGACCAAGGATATGGACAAATTAGATAAATGGAGGGGGGAAAAACACTTTATGCTTTTCAGTACTACGAGTACTAGTCATACTCCATAATCAGTATAAACTTCTCTCTCTGCGTATTTGCAAGATGCTCGTGGAGGTGGTGCTTATGCAGGGTGTCAAAAGAATATGAAAAATCGACCGAACCAATCGAATCAAATCTAACTGAACTGATTTATATCATTTTTTCTATAAAACCGAGGACATTTATTTAAGTACATAACCGTCCCGAACAAATGAGATGGTCTTAATTTATAAAAAAAATTAAAAAATTCTCGAACCTTAACCGAATAACCTTATATGTAAATATATTTTATATATTAATAATATGTTAAATTTAATATATAAATATATTTTATAAAAAAAATTCAAATATAAATATATTCTAGGTCGTAGATACTATAATAGATACTCCATCAAACAATACGACAAAATATGCAAGCACTCCTATTAAATGTTTAAGGTCAAACAATACGGTAACAAAGTTTTATATTCTTGACATCTTGATGAAGAAGTGAAGTACTTATTCAAAAACATACTTGGGAAAGAAATATTATAATAATATTATATTTTGAGGTGATACTTTAAAAGTAAAAAATAAATAAAAAATTAATCGAACCGTACCAATACCGAAGAGAAACTGATATGATTGGGATGGTTTTAAGAAATCTAATGTTGGTTATATATTATAAAATACCCAAAAAATTGGGATGACATAATTTTTTTAAAAATAACCAACCGAACTGTCTCATTAACACCCCTAGCTTACACAGTACTACCTCCTGAAGTTGAGGTCTAAAGCTATGGCATATGGACCTACCTCAACCCCAAAAATTAGCTCCTGATGGGAGGTTTGTCCAAGTCCATATAAAAAGATCATATTTCCATCCCTCTACCGATGTGGGATGTCTTAATAGTGGAAAACGGTTAACTTGGAGGACATTCGTTGTAAGATTATTGAGTATTTCTATAGTAGTGTTTATCTAGATGGGGCTATTCATTGGGTTTCATGTACTAAGAATGAACATGGCGGTGGTTTTTCAAATAGTCTGTTGGTTTTTTATCTAACTGATGAGAAATTTAGTGAAATATGCTTTGCCACAATCGCTAGTTCATGTTTCTCATTTAGATTTGTCTGTTAGCTGTGTGGCGATCGAATTTCTATGATTTGGTATGAAAAGGGCTGAAATCGACTATGTGAATTATCATTTCATCATTTATGCTCATCTCACATCTTCGTCGTACTAAAATAAAACAAAAGTGAAAAATAAGAAACAATATCAACATTTTCCAAACCAAATGATGAAAACAAGTTCAAGTATCTATGCAAGCCTATCAGTTGTAGGTTCAATTTACAAGAGAATAACCAAGATTAGGACCCGTTTAACCATAAGAACTTTTCACTTCGTTCTTGATTTTTTTTTCCACTTTATTTGAAATTCAGTATTCAGCCATAAAGATGAAGAAAAGAACAACAAACAGAGAAAAATAGAGAAAAGACATAAAGTCACCACTAAAATTGTCTCGAATTTTCAAAAAGACGCTTTAACTTTGCAGGCGTCCTATTACCCCACAAATGTATGGAATATCTTTGTAAAACGACCATTTTGAGCCATTTTCTCACCTGGCAAGAACATGTAAGCATAACCTAGTATTGAATATCTTTCTTTTCATTTCTTTTGTTTCCCATTTCTCAGCTTTTCATGTCTCTTCGATTTCTAGGTCAAGCGATAGTGGAGTACTGGAAATCATCTGCTTCATTCTTTACGATTCTTCGACAAAATTCTTGGAGGAATAGTTGAGTAAACAAGGAATTGAAGGTTAACAAGTTAGGGTTTTCTTACATTATTTGAAAAAGATCATATTTTTAAGAAGAAATTAAACCTTATCACAAAAATATCTTGATTTCTCAAAACTAAATGAAATTAAGAAGAAATTAAGCCTTGAACAATTTCAAATTAAGTTTTTCGACTAAAAATTAAAGCGAATAGTTTTTGGGGAAGATGATGAATTCATCATAGAGTTCCAGCGGCTCTTTTGAGTTTGTTTGGGGAAGATGATGAAATTAAATGAAGTAAATAATTAGTAAAGAAAAGAATTGAAACATGACACCTTTTAATTAGTTTTTAGCACAAAAATAGACCTTCATGTGCGTGTTGTACGTGTTCACAAACCATGTGAGAAAATGGGTCAAATTAGTCCTCTTACAATTAAGATATTCAGTATTTTAGTGAGGTAATAGAACACCCGCAAAGTTAAGTTATCTTTTTAAAAATTCAGGACAATTTTGATATTGACTTTATGTCTTTTCTCAGAAAAATAAAATAGTGCCATGTCTGCACATTAAACATATGACGAATTTATTTCAGTTAATCTTGATGGTTACAAAAATCGGACATCAATAAGCATATTAAAAGTTCATACGGTGCAATAAATTTAGCAATTTATACCATGCTCTGCTAAATTATAAATCTAGCACAACATGGTATTGAAAGTCCATCAAATTCTCACAACTTTATAATATATACTACTAAAAGTTGATAAATTCTCACAAACTATACTACTGACAATACCGCATGATATGTTTTCAGAAACACAACGCTAAATCTTATTGCGTCTTCAGATTCAGATGCAACCCCACTGCTTCAATCAAGCAATAATAAACTCTCGGCGTATATTTGCTCAAGAAGAATGATTACCCCGACCATGGATATCAAGATCCTTCAATTCCCTGTTCTCTGGATTAAGCGATAAAAGATATGCAGGATACTGCACAACAAGAAATTCCCCATTTCTTATAAACTCAATAGCATCGATAATCCTACCATTCAAATTCACAACGAATTTCTCCATCCACGACTCCATTTTACTATACTGGTTCAAAACCTAGACAATACCACTATGAAATAATTGATCATAGTTGTGTTGTCTGGGTTATGAACTAGTATGGTAAAACAGAGACATGGATGGAGAAATTTGTTGTGGATCTGAATGGTGGGATTAGCGATGCTATTGGGTTCACAAAAAATGAGGAATTTCTGGTAGTGTTATATCCTAGATATCTTTTATCATATGATCCAGAGAGCAGAGAATCGAAGTATCTTGATCATATCCATGGTACGGGTGATTCATTCTTATTGAGCAAATACGTTGAGTGTTTAGTGTTGTTTGATTGAAGCAGTGGAGCTACATCTAAAGCTAAAGAAATAACTAAGATTTAGCATTGTGTTTATGAAAGCTTATTATGCAGTATAGTGTTGGAGATCCATATGGAGAACAGAAAAAACACAAAAGAAACTAAAGAATGATTGTCTCAATTTATTCATCTAAATACATAGGTATTTATACATAAGAAAAAATATTCTACATTTAATGTAAATTATACAAATTAATGTGCATAATATTCTAAAATTAATGCTACAGTACAATATTCTACACTAAATGTAATTACCTAGAATATCTCTTATATATATTCTGTTGTGCAAGATATTCTAGATATTATATTTACCTTAGAATATTGTGTAGCATTAGTTTTAGAATATAATGCATATTTATCTAAAATATCTCTTACACTGTTGTACATTTAGTTTTGAGTTAAATCGCACATTTTAATAGAAATCAGATATTAATACGCATATTAAAGTAAGAGATATTCTAGACATTATATTTAGTGTAGAATGTTGTGTAACATTAGTTTTAGAATATAATGCACATCTATCTAGAATATCTCTATCCCTCCCTTATATTAATTTATCACTTTTCATTTTGCACGGTACTTAAGAAATCATATATAAAAAGATAATTTTATTAATTCTCCCATTAAAAAATTTCTTGCTTACAAACAAATGTGAATACTTTCAAAAATAATTAATTGTACGGGTAATATAAAAATATAATTAATATTTTATTGATTTAGTATATTGATCAACTAATATGGGACAGAGACAGTACAAAAAAAAAGCTCATAAAGTTTGAACATGTGACCTAGACTTTAGAATTTCAAAGCCTAACCACTTGAACTAAGCACAACTTTTGTTTAATTAATGTCACCTTGCGGTACATATCCCTTTTATCTATTTTTCCCTTTTAATCGCATATACATATTTAATAAAAAAATTCAAGAAAGTAATGTCACGAGACACCCCATAAGCCTTCTTAAATCCGCCCTTGTCATCAACACAACTATTCACTTATTTAGGAACAACAAAGTTTAAGTGCAATTAGAAAGGTCCAAACTAGCACAAACAAATACAAAAATAAGCCTTTTTTACTTAATCTTATGAGAAAAAATAAGTTTGGCCAAACAGGCTTTAATCTTAAACTTGGTATTAGTTTAGCTTATTCTCAGGTGACAATCTTATCCAACTTGGTATCAGTTCATCTAATTGCTCAGGTAGCATAAATTAGTCTCGGTATTAATTACATGATTATAATTTTGGAGTAACTTTGTTCGTAAACCAAACGATTCCTAAAAATCAAATTTGCTATGTAATGTAATGTCACGATTCGAGACTATCCTTAGTCGTAACACGGTGCGTGGAGTCACTAGTAACCTCAAGTTAAACCATGATCTGCCTTGATACTAAGATTCATACATATAATAATTGAATATAACCATTGCGAAAGCTAAATTGAGATAAATCTAAAACAATGAATAGTCAAAATAGAATTCATTTGAACAAATCATAAAACTGAAACTATTGTCTCCAATTGCTGAAAAATGATGACATACTCCAATTGACATTAAACTCAATCGGTCCATCACAAATTGGCTAGCGAACGATACTCATTGCTTATCCATGATAGATGTTACTTATTTAAGTATTTCGAGGTTTATTTATCTATTTTGTACATTTTAGCAAACTTGGAGGATCAAAAATTGTTCAAAACTATAAATATGGAACCATTTTGTCATTTCTCGTATACTATATATATACACACTATAATTCCCTATACGGCGCCTCTGTTTTTTTTTTCCTCTGAGAGAAGAGAAGAGAGGAACAAAAAAACAAGAATGGGTTCATTGAGTGGTGGAAATGGAGGTTTATGGGGAATGGGATTTTTCCATTCTCAAGAATGGAATTCTGGAAGAAGAAGAAGAAGTAATGGTGGAAAATCGTCAAATTCAGATTCAGTGGATGCAAATAGTGGAGCTGGTTATCGTTTTCCTTTGAAGCAAGCTATGACTGCTAGCTCTCTTGCACTTACTGGTGACACCATAGCTCAGCTTCGTGACCGGTGGCTCAAGAACAAAGATAATCTTCCTGACCCATCTCATCCTAAGGTTAATTTTCTAAAAAAATCGAATTTGGTGAAATTTAAGGTTGCTTATCTAGTAAAATAACCAAATCTATTGGATTTTGGAGTTGTGGGGTTTGAAATGTTGGTATTTCTTGAAACCCCACTTGGATTTCTTGAACCCATTTTGGGAATTTGGGGAACTTTATGAAAGGTCATGTTTGGTAGTTGTGATAATGTGAATTGTCTGTCTGTTAGTTCATGACTTGGTAAATTTGATTGCTTTTGATTTTTATCTAACAATGAGTTAGGTTGAGAAACTAAGATGAGCTCATATTAAGTGAAATTTTGACTGATGATGTAACAAAGTTGAAGCTATTCTGCTTGTAATAGTGTTAGTGTAGGACAGACGTGTCAAATTTGAATACTTGACAATGAAGGGAAGAAGAAAGTGGAGAGAAGGTTGGTTACATGGTAAGAGAAGTTTGAATGGGGTGAAATTTATGCATTGAGAGAAGTATGAAGAGCTGATTGATATTCCATGGTAAAAGAATAGTTTTTGAAGCAATTCATGTTAATCTGATTATAGTAAACACGAAAGAGCTCATTTTGGCATAATCGCTGTTCTTTGATAATCATAAATAGAAAGTATTCCAAACCAATATTGATGTATCAGTTTGAAACCGATATTTATGATCTAAGAGGTAATTAGTGGGATTCAAATGAAAATGATGTAAGAAATGATGGAAAAAGAGGTTTGCCATCTAACGAAATTTATGGTCTCAGATGTCATTAGAATGTCATTGTTGTCTGCCAGAGTGTATCTGAATTGCACATAGGTTGTTGTTGCTGTCCAAAAGATAGCTCATATTCTAGGTATAAAATATTGCCTCAAGGTGGTCTTTTTATGGAAGCATGAGTGTGGTGCCTCCCTGTGCTTTCAAGAACAACCAAGCAAAGTGGGAGGCAGGAATTAACAATGTCCGAGTATGTGCGTACTTCCACATATTTTGTTCCAGTTTATATTTTGTGCAGTTCCAATGGAACAACTTATTCCTAATCAATAGGCTCATTAGGCCTGTCTTTTTTGCCCCTTGTGTATGTGCTTTTGGTTCTTAGCTCAATCCATATGGTTACTTATCTATGTTTTTTTTATGTCTTCTCATCGTAGTTGTCTCTGTCTTTAAATAGGTTACATATCCTCATTCTCTGACTCTGTTATTTAACTAAGACTTACATGACCCAAGGAGTAATTTCATATGGTATGTAATTTTACCTTAAGTAGCCAAATTAAAAAGCTTAAGAAAAGATTGTTTCTGAGACAACCTTAGCCTCCCTTCAGCTGGTGCTTTACCTGCTTTAATCTCTTTTCAAAGATTAGTGTTCTGTCTATCACTAGTCTCTTGTGAGGTTTTCAAAACATTAGCTGTTGAGAATTTCTGGGTTCGAAGAGCATCATGCTAAGAACATGTTTGCATAAAATGGTTTACATGCACTCTACTATGGTCAATCTCTTTGGCACATAGTGTTTGTGATTTAACCAGTCACATGTACTATATATGCGTCCCTTCTGTTTTCCCCCTTATCAGTAACAACACTTAAATTTGTAATTAGGTTATAGCTATTGATCCTCTATAGACAACAGGCTTGAAAACAATGTATTTCTATTGGCTTTTGTCTTCCTAAGCACAACGTGTTGATGCCTTGATGGTCTTTTCAGTCATCACTCTTCCAGTGATTAACTTGTTCCATTATTATTGACCTGCCAGTGTCTTTTAACTTATCCATGTGGAGGTATACAATATCGCATGCTTCCATAAAGAGAAAAGAAAAGCCAAGCTAAAAGAAATTCTAGATTTATTGCTTGTATTTGTGCTGTTGACACTACATACAACTAGGAAAAAGGAAAGGGATTACTTGCTAATCAGCTTCTTCTTTTATTCTCTTTTGCATGTTGGGACTAGGGGCTAGAGTTTGCATATCCTTTGATATTTTTTATTATCTTATTCTCAGAAGGGTTGAGTGGGTGAGGGGTAGGGGTTAACAAGGAAGTACTCTCCTGTACTCCTACCAGAGAAGAAGCAAATGGAGAAATCTTCTCCCGTGTGGTGCCTAGTACTGCCCTCATCTACAGACCAAGAAAAAGGTCAATATTCCATCCACCTTTAGCACCCTCTCAAGCTTCACAACAAACGCTTCCTTAATTGATCACTACACCATACGCCAGCTCCATTTGCATATTGGCAACCTTACAATTACTTGACCTATTTATTATGTACAATTACTTGATAAAAGATTTGTCTTTCTGTCAATATTTGTTGATGACCAATCAACCCCTTTGGGAAATTTCATATTCTTAATGAACTATTCAAAGTGGTGATCATTGGATTTTCTGTTCTTAAACATAATATCCAGCTTTAGGAGTTGATGTTAGTTGTACACTGAATTGATTCTCACATTTTGGCAATAGCTTATCTATATGTTTGCTAATACATCTTAACAGCTAAATATTTTGCATGTTTTTCGACTTACTCAAAGAAAAGAAGAAATTTTGCTTGTTGTATGCTATGTACTCTCATTCAATAACTTCCATTTGTTATTTGATTCACTGGATTAAGAATGTAACTTTGGGAGTATTCACACACTAATTTGAATTTTTGCTATAATATGCCTTTTAGGATATGATTGGTGCTCTCCTATCTGAGCATGACTGGCTTCGGTCCATCCGGATGGCTTCATATGGATTTTTGTTATATGGTCCTGGTACTTATGCATGGTACTCGTATCTTGACAGATGTATGCCCAAGCAAAGCGTGGAGAATGTAATGATGAAGGTAGTTATGCTTCTGAGAAGAACCTCTTTCATGATGAGCTTGACCTACCAATGAAGAAAGAACTGCTTCTATATGAGTTTGACCTGTCCCTCTAACTAGTACTGTTAATACTCTTTGTTTCAGGTTTTATTAAACCAAATAGTGCTAGGTCCTTCTGTAATAGCTGTTATCTTTGCATGGAATAATTTATGGCTGGGGAAACTTTCAGAACTTCCAAACAAGTATCAGAAAGATGCCCTTCCAACTTTATTGTTCGGTAAGCACTTCCATATGACATACCTTTGCCGGTTGCTTTAACTCCTTCTCCCTAGTGAAGTTTGATTTCATCCTTCATTCTCTTTCAGGATTTAGGTTCTGGATCCCTGTCAGCATTTTGAACTTTTGGTATGTCTTTTACTACTCCTTTGCCCCTTCCCCAACCCTCATCCCAAAAGATGGACAGATATAAAACAAAAACTTCTCATAATCTCTGTTAGTCTAGCTGTAATGGAGATCTTCTCATTCTCGTAAAAATGTTTTTTCTGAGATCATAGATGTTATTTTTACATCATTTGCTTAGATATCTTCTCTATTACCCTTGCATACCATGCTCACTACCTCAATTAGTATCAATGCCGGAAGTCACATCTAAACTGTTCCGTTTCTGGAATTGTTTTCTTACGTTTCATCTTTCTTTGCATTCAGCATTTGTTCAGCAATACAGTCCATATGTTGGTAGTGTTACTGTATTTTGAGCTATGGCTTGTGCACCTGCAGTCAATTTACTGGCTTTAAGCTTGTTTTCTGAGAATTTAGAGTGTTTTGCTTTTACATAAACGACTTGTCACTCATCTGCATTAGGTGTGAGCATGCATGTAAGATTATTAATCTCCACAAAGGATATGTCATCACGCACAGCCCTATCGCTTGATCCCGCAGAACACTTATTTTGTCATTAGATTCTTCATTGGCAGTTGTAAATTTCTCTTTTTGGGCTGCTGAAAGGATTTTCATTTGTGGTTTGGTGTTATTAAATTTTATTGATCTTTGTCATCAGACAATTTATTGGCAAATGGCATATGCAAGTCACAATTTTCTCCCTTTTCATGTATTTGGTTCTGAAAACATGCTACTGTTAATATCAGTTCATTCAGGTTGAGTTATGTGGTTATACTAGTAACTGAATAGTCTTTAGTATAATGAAATATGACAACTTCTGTGTTGAAAAATCATAGGGCGATTCCTCTTCAAGCTCGTGTTGCGTTCATGTCTATGGCTTCTATATTCTGGAATTTCTGTTTGTCAGCAACTATGAGCAAGTAACTGTCGTTGAAAGGATTAGCAGGGAAGAGCAGGTTAGTGCACACGCCTAGCCCAATATTTTAGTTCTAGTAAATGTCATGTCACATATAAATATTAATCTGCTAATTTTAGGATCACACAATTGATATAAACGTCAGTCAAGACACAGAAAATGATGTCTGGAGGCAACGGTTGAAACCATTCTGATTTTCCAAAGATGGCTCGCACCAGGTTCGACAGTGCCTCAGCTCGCACTAACTACATATGATTTGTTTCTTCATTGCTACAAGTTCTCCAAGAATATAGTTTTCTTCAGTTTACGAGTGCTATAACGAAAGACATTTGATTGGCTTGTTCGACCAATTCTTTCGTTAATTTGCTTTCTTTGTCTGGTTTTAGGCCTTCTTTTCCCTGTCTCAAAACAAAGATTTTGCAGTACATAATTTAAAAACAAGTGCTGCTACATTTTATATACGAAATGATCATGTCAAATTCTTCTGATTATGTGTTATTGTTATATCATTGATAAGCATAATGTCAAAGTCATATGTATCGGTTACGCCTCAATTTTAAACCAGTTGAGCTCGACTATATGAATTCTCTGTGACCGTTCCACTCCATGAATTTATTATTCATACGTTCAGTCTCCTCTAGCTTCCGTTCTTTAGAATTTGATTCCTTTCTCACTTATGACGGTTCTGCTTCTGAAATTCCAAATATCTGATTCATCAAAACTCTGTAAAACGACAAGTCAGTGAAAGACAGGAACTGTCATCCGTTGATCTTGCTGCACTGGAAACTCACTTTAAGGGTGTGTTTGGTAGGGAGGAAAATGGAACATGTGGAAATAAGTTGGTTTCTTATTTATTTTCTGGTGTTTGCTAAGTAAGCAGAAAATATTATCCCAAAAAGTATTGACTTAACACAAGAACAATAAATAGAATGACAATTTTAGTACTTCTACCGTCCATCTTTAATTGTCTACTATACTATTTTGGGATGTCCAACAATATTTGTTCAGTTTATGAAATCAATGAATAATTTATCATGTTCTGTCTATTTTACTCTTGCTATTAAATACTATTCATTTTTCAAAGTTTAAATGACTTATACACCCTCCGTCCACTTTTAATTGTCATGTTGCGCTTTTCGAAAGTTAAATTAGATTACATTAATTTGATATTATAAACCAAAAAATTATATATTCAAAAACTATACGAAAAGTACTATAAATTGCAACTTTTTGCATATCAATATGATGAAAAAATACATCGTAAAATCTTAGTCAAAGTTCTTATAGTTTGACTCTAAAAAGGAAACTATGACGATTAAAAATGAATAGAGGGAGTATTTAATAAGGGTGTTTTGGTAAAATTACCTATATCATTTACTGCTTTTTAATTTCGGTATCAAGCCAATAGTGGACAACTATTGTTGGACAAAGGGAGTAGTAAATTTAATGATTAGGGAAATGATTATAGTTTATAGTAAGGGTAAATTAGGAACTAGGTGATAAACTATTGGTTGATTTTTCATACTAGATAAGCAAAATTGAGCATTTTTTTTAAGAAGATATTTTTCAAAAATTTTGATCAACGAGAAAATTCAAGAATGTTTTCCTCCTTATCAAACACACCCCAAGTTAAATTATGAAAAGAATCTTTCTCCAGAACCAAGTCACTTATACCAACTACACAACACACAGCCAAGAACAGGATTCTTTGCTTCTCTATTAGACAAGCACCTTTTGATTGAGAAAAAGAATAACATTTCACCTCAACACACAGTATTATAGTAGTAATTTAAAGAGAAACTCAAAAGCTGCTATACATCAAATATATTGTGCCATTAATTCTCCCAAAACTGAACAAGGGTAATCAAGAGGAAATTCTACAAACATGAACAGCAACAGGCCTCATAATTTTACACCATATGAAAATTGGAGCAATGGAGAGTGGCATGATCCTAATTCACATGGACCTGAGCACAGATGGCAACCCATTTTCCCTCGTCCTCCGCCTCCCCGGGATATCCCTCAGGTATTCTCGACATGAAACATTGATATACATGTTAGTTCAGTGTTGAGAACTTTAAAGGTTGAACATATCAAACTTAAATTCTGAATCCGACTCTAAAGAAAGCTCCTATAATTGATTTAGAAGTGTTTTGTGTTGCACAGAGAAGTAGATATACATGTTAGTTCAGTGTTGAGAACTTTAAAGGTTGAACGTATCAAGTTTAAATCTTGAATCCAATTCTAAAGAGAGTTCATATAATTGATTTGATTTAGAAGTGTTTTGTGTTGCACAGAATCCTAGACGTGTCGTTCATGATCCATGGTTGCCTGTAACAGAGAGCCCATTTCTAGTACCTACTGGTGCAACAAGGTAAACTTATCTTCTATCTTTTTTTTTTTGTCAAAATCCAAGATTGATCATTTCAAGAACCACTTGCAGCTATCCATATCCAGGCCAACCACGACGTAGGCTAACTCATCCTCCTGTTCGCGTTCTAGTCCATAATGATGATGTACCAAGACATGGATCATATCAGAGACCAAGCCAACTTCCATTTGATTCTCCTCCTCCTCCATGGTTTATGCAGAGCAATGACACGTCGAGAGATGAATCAAAATTGAGCCCAAATGAGCAAAAGGCAACCTTGAATAAGCTCAAGAAAGAGATCTACAATCCTGTACAAGCAAAAATTGCAAAACAAGTTGGCCTTTACTTTAGAGGCTTGAACAATAACATAAACAACACTACCACCAACGAATCGAGCAAGGATGAAGATGGCAAAAGATGTTCAATTTGCTTAGAAGATTTTGAGCCTAAAGAAATGGTGACAGTCACACCATGTAGTCATATGTTCCACGAAGACTGCATCGTTCCATGGGTGACAAATCATGGCTCGTGCCCTGTCTGTCGATTTGCTATCTGTGAAAGGATGAAACAGGACACAACAGACTCATCGGCGCCAAGGACTAGTAGAGCAACAAACACAATGCCACCACATGACTTGATGATGGAAAGGGGCCTAATTTCTATAATGAGAGCATTTGATGAAACTTTTGAATTGGATCAAATTAGATCCCTTCTCTTACCAAGATTAACAAGAGGCTAAGTGGGGTTGCTTAAATTTTTAGGCTAATGTTACTACTTGCCTTTGGTTTATTACTTGTATGAACACACAACCAGAACATGTATTTGTTCTGTCTTACAAATGAATTATATCTTACTTTAATAAAAAAATGTCTCTTTCACAACTTGATGTATGTACATGTTTTGATAAGGTCTAGATTCTTGTAAGTGGAGATTTGTCAAGCTACTTTGCAATTGTTTGTTATCTATTACTCGCTCCGTCTCAATTTATGTGGCACCTTTCGAATTTCGAGATTCAAACTACTAGTCTTATTTTGACGGTAATTTTCTCATATATCTTTTCAATATCTTGAATTATGAATTTATCGAGATTTATAATACTTTTTTAACGTAGTTTTCAAATTGTATGTAAATTTTATTTTGAAAAGGTTAAAAGTTAAAATTATACAGTTTGACTCTTGAAATTTAGACTGTCACATGAATCGGGATAGAGAGGTATATTGAAATTGCAGTCACTTCTTCAGATGCTTATATATAAAAGCAAGTTGTCCATCAAAAGTAACAAATCTAATCCTTTTAGGCTGACTAATTTCCGATTAAAGGTCTTGTACATATTACTTCCGTCCACTTTTAATTATCATAGTTTACTTTTTTAGAGTTAAATTATAAAAACTTTGACCAATATTTTACGATGTATTTTTTCATCATATTGATATGTAAAAAATTGTAATTTGTAGTATTTTTCATATAGTTTTTGAATATCTAAATTTTAGTCAAATTGAATTTAGAAAAACACAACATGACAAATAAAAGTGGACGGAGGGAGTAGTTTAAACTATTTCACTGCATCATACTAACTAAATTATAAAGCTACTAAACTTAAAAAAATTCATCCTACTCTTAATCAAACTCTTCTATAAGGTCAGAGACGAATCTAAGATTTGAAGTTTAGAAGTATTGAATTTTATCTTTTGTTACTAAATTCTAAATTAGTAATAATTTTGCAAATATTGAATAAATCATTTTCTATAACAAATACAAGATCTAAACAAATGTTATTCAGTTCTACCCAATTTGTTTTTGGGCGGGGATACAATACAAAAAATTTAACAATCAACATAAATATACTATATTTAAACTAACAACACATACAAACAGAAAATTACAGAAGTTACAATTCCATCTACACTTTGTTTGGATGGTTGTTACCCGTTGTATTATATTGTATTATTAGTTTAAATACAATATTTGTTTTGATTGTTACTTAAATTTTATCATATCATATCGTTTACATCCGTCGTTTGGTAACACAATAAGACTCATTTTGTATAACGACTGATTTGGTGTAATTGTGTCGTTACCTTAATATTTTCTTTCCATAATAGTTGTACCACGTACCCTACAATTTCTTATAGATTTATCATTCAAATCATGGATATATGACATTATATAACGAAGGAGAACGATACATCTATCAAAACGTTGTTTCATTAAAACAACACAATATAATATAATATAATATAATATAATATAATATAATATAATATAATATAATATAATATAATATAATATAATATAATATAATATAATATAATACGATATATTATGAAATTATGATATAAAAACCAACTAAACAAAGTGCTAAGCTCATTGTCCCACCATATACACCACATAAATTGCTTGTATGGTTATGATAAAACCACCTAAGGCAAGAAATAGAAGCAATTTGACTAAATTACTGGCCACTCAGATTGATGAAAATCTGCCATGAAAATCCAAAAACATTCTCAGAAAATATATCTCAGAATCATCCATTGAGATAAAGCCACGTACCCAAATCCCAAGCCACATCTGTAACCTCTAAATTAACCTTACGACTCATCTTCTTCATCATCATCTTCTTCCCTTACAACCCTTTCTGTTACTGAGTAATCTTCCCTCTTTCAACTTATCAGGTACTTTCTCTTACTCTTCTACTACTGCTAGACTTGTATTTGAATGCTTTAGCTCTGAATTTGAAATTACTAGCTGCCCTTTTATGTTTGGCTCACAAACTGTTTGTTATAATGCCTCAGTGAATGATCTTTCACATGTAGGCTGTAGTTTGTAAATGAAAAAGAAACACCCACATCAAGATTTGGTTTAGTTTGATCTTTACCCCCCACCCCCACACACAAAAATATGCACTTGGCGCGAATCTGGATTAGTTGGGCTCCAAAGTGGGTACTGGATACTGGGTGGGAAAACCAAAAAGAATATAGCTTTGGCTTAGTTTCTTGAAATGGGGGAAAGGGGATTTTTGTTTACTTCAAGGTTGATTTTTTATTTGAATTTTTGACATAACTAAGTGTGTTGTTACTTGTCTCACTTTGATAGCTTGGATAATGATGAGGGAAGTGATACCCAGATGCCAAGCTAACATTTTTCTACAGAAAGTGTTGAAATTGGAAATAATTGTTTGTTATAATGCCTCAGTGGATGATCCTTCACCTGTAGGCTGTAGTTTGTATATAAAAAGAGACACATTTTTCTACAGAAAGTGTTGAAATTGGAAATAATTGTTTGTTATAATGCCTCAGTGGATGATCCTTCACCTGTAGGCTGTAGTTTGTATATAAAAAGAGACACATTTTTCTACAGAAAGTGTTGAAATTGGAAATAATTGTTTGTTATAATGCCTCAGTGGATGATCCTTCACCTGTAGGCTGTAGTTTGTATATGAAAAGAGACACCCACATTAAGATTTGGTTTAGTTTGCACTTTAGCTCTGAAAATAGACTTTTCGATATGTGAACCTGGATTAGTTGGGCGTTGAAGTGGGTATTGGATACTGGGTGGGAAACCAAAAACAATATAGATTTGGCTTAGTTTCTTGAAAGTTGAAATTGGGAAAAGGGATTTTTTACTTCAAGGTTGGTTTTGGATTTGAAATTTTGGCATAACAAAGTGTGCTGTTACTTGTCTCACTTTCATATTTTGGTTAATTATGAGGGAAGGTACCCAGGTGCCAAGCTAACATTTTTCTAGAGGAAATGTTGAAATTGGAAATAATCAAAGGCTTAAAACGAGCGATTTTTACTTTAAGGATGGGTCTCCTTCACTCTCTTGCAAATTGCACAATTTGAAATTGAAAGAAGCATTCGGAATCATGTCTCTTTTTAACTATCTATGTAAATGTGAAGATTTGAGGATTCTTTTGATATTTTATGGGTTTTTAAAACTTAAATGGAGATTCATGTTTTAAACTATTTTTCTTTGTTATACTTGTATTATATACATGGTAAACCAATAGAGTACAGATGTGTGCAAGTATCGTTATGTATGCTTGCAGTTCCTTATTAATTTTTCGTGTATTTTAAAGAATATGCATGAATAACCCATACCTATATCAGATCTGTTTGATACAGGTATTCTAAAAGTAAATGATTCATGTAATATAGGTTAACTTCAAAAATCAGTTGCGAAGCATTTACATGCCATCAATAAAGGGAACTAGGAGTTCTTTTTGATAGATGAAATAAGCTTAAAATGGGTTGCTGAATTGTCATCATTGAGATCAGTGCTACTTGAGATGAAGAACACAAAAGGGAAAAAGTTGTCATACCAGTGTTTTCCCAATAATTTTTGAAGTAATTTATATGGGCATGATGTCAGTCCTTTGCCTGATTGATTTATTTCCTTGTAACTTGCAGTTGTCAACTTTATCATGTTTCCTTTGCAGATTTATCATTAGAAGTGAACTGTGCAGGTTCTTGCTTCTTTTCTGAGTGTATCAACATGGCTACTTCATCAGTATGCATAGCAGGAAATGATTTGTTTACCCATAGAACACAGAAAGTTTTTAGGAAGGAGATCTATGGCAGAAAAATTTCATACTCCTCAAATCTTCCATCATCTAGAAAAACATCAAGAGTAGTTGTAAAAGCATCCCTTCAGCAAGGGCCACATGAAGGAAGAAGAGGCTTTCTCAAATTATTGCTTGGAAATGTTGGGCTTGGAGTGCCTGCTTTGTTAGGTAATGGGAAAGCCTATGCTGATGAGCAAGGTGTTTCTAACTCAAGGATGTCTTATTCTAGATTTTTGGAGTATCTGGACAAGGATAGGGTGCAAAAAGTAGATTTGTTTGAAAACGGAACCATAGCTATTGTAGAAGCTGTATCTCCAGAATTGGGAAACCGGGTGCAAAGAGTTAGGGTACAACTACCTGGACTCAGCCAGGAACTCCTTCAAAAGTTCCGGGAAAAGAACATTGATTTTGCTGCTCACAATGCTCAAGAGGACTCAGGTTCTCTCATATTCAACTTGATTGGAAATCTGGCTTTCCCGCTTATTTTGATTGGTGGTCTTTTCCTGCTATCAAGGCGGTCTAACGGAGGAATGGGAGGTCCTGGTGGGCCTGGTAACCCACTAGCATTTGGTCAATCAAAGGCTAAGTTCCAAATGGAGCCAAACACTGGTGTGACATTTGATGATGTTGCTGGTGTAGATGAAGCAAAACAAGATTTTATGGAGGTCGTAGAATTTTTGAAGAAACCTGAGAGATTTACTGCAGTGGGGGCTCGTATTCCAAAAGGTGTTCTTCTTGTTGGTCCTCCTGGTACTGGGAAAACCTTGCTAGCAAAGGCAATTGCTGGTGAAGCAGGTGTTCCATTTTTCTCAATTTCAGGCTCAGAATTCGTTGAGATGTTTGTTGGTGTTGGAGCCTCTCGAGTCCGTGATCTTTTCAAGAAGGCCAAGGAAAATGCTCCTTGCATTGTATTTGTTGATGAAATTGATGCTGTTGGGCGGCAAAGAGGGACTGGAATTGGAGGAGGAAATGATGAAAGGGAACAGACCCTGAACCAACTATTGACTGAAATGGATGGTTTCGAAGGAAATACTGGTATAATAGTTGTTGCGGCAACCAATCGTGCAGATATTCTTGACTCTGCTTTGCTGAGGCCAGGACGATTTGATAGACAAGTAAGCATCTGTCCTTGCCTCCGTTTTTTAACTGAGACTTTTGCAAGAAACTAAAATTTACAGCTCTTATCTAGGTATCCGTGGATGTTCCAGACATCAAGGGAAGAACAGAGATCTTAAAGGTTCATGCCGGCAACAAGAAGTTTGATTCAGATGTGTCTCTTGAAGTCATAGCCATGAGGACACCTGGTTTCAGTGGAGCAGATCTTGCTAACCTCTTAAATGAAGCAGCCATTCTTGCAGGTCGACGTGGTAAGACAGCAATCGCATCCAAAGAGATTGATGATTCAATTGATAGGATAGTGGCTGGTATGGAAGGAACAGTCATGACTGATGGCAAGAGCAAGAGTCTGGTGGCATATCATGAAGTTGGACATGCCATCTGTGGGTGAGTGCTTCACCATTAGCTATTTACTCCTAGCTCCCAATTTGCATCTATCATATAAGCATTTTTTATGACAATATTATGACTCTATTATTGTGTTGGCATTTTAATTACCCAGCAGTGATTTCAACAGAATATCCTGGTGAGCCTCTAATGGCACTATGTGTTCTTTGCCTTGCAGAACTCTCACTCCAGGGCATGATGCTGTACAAAAGGTCACTCTAATCCCACGTGGTCAGGCAAAAGGTTTGACCTGGTTCATTCCTGCAGATGACCCAACCTTAATATCCAAGCAGCAACTCTTTGCTAGAATTGTTGGTGGACTTGGTGGAAGAGCTGCAGAAGAAGTGATCTTTGGTGAACCTGAAGTGACCACTGGTGCTGCTGGTGATTTGCAGCAGATCACTGGTTTGGCAAAACAGGTATACATGTTCACTGTATTTTTCGTGTTAAGGATTCTGGAACGGAATATATGTTGAGGTAATCTGTGGAGACTAGAAACTCTACAGATTGATTGGTTTGAATTAACCTATACTCCCCTCTTTCCTTCAAAAGATTATAGAGATAATGAGCGATATAGTTATTCCCTCTGTTTCAATTTATGTGGTATAGTTTGAAAGATTTTTGGAACTTGTGATCTTAAACATGCCATGAAATTTCTATGAATGAGAAGTCTAAAGTTAAAATTGTTTTCAAATATAGAAACGTGACATTCATTTTGGATAAGACTAACAACAAAATAGTGCCACATAATTGGAACGGAGCGGGTAGTTTTATCTTCTTTTTTAAGTCTGAAACTTATCATTCTGAAGATCTCGTTCTCGATGACTTAGTCCTGTAAAATGACAAACTGTGTATGCAGATGGTTGTCACTTTTGGGATGTCTGAACTTGGCCCATGGTCACTCATGGATACTTCAGCCCAAAGTGGTGATGTAATCATGAGAATGATGGCCAGGAACTCAATGTCAGAAAAGCTAGCTGAAGACATTGATGTTGCTGTGAAGAAGCTTTCAGACAGAGCATATGAGATTGCATTGAGCCAAATCCGCAGCAACCGTGAAGCAATTGATAAGATTGTGGAAGTCCTTCTTGAAAAGGAGACGATGACTGGAGATGAATTCCGTGCTATTCTCTCAGAATTTGTTGAAATTCCTGCTGAAAACCGCGTCCCTGCTGCTGTACCTACCCCAGCAGCTGTATAATAGCTTGAACATATACTGCAACTTGTACAATTCATATACACTTATCCACCTAATTGATCTAGAGTATAAACAATAGACTATAAGAAAGTTAAAACACTTTTGTGCATTTGTGTTGGAAGCAATTTTTCACATTTGAAATAGAATTAGTCTTTTCTTCATTGTAATGCTATGAGTTGTTTCCCTTGCTTTGAGCATTACTCAGTGCACAAACTCCTTGTCACGACCCAATTCATCAAGGGGTTAGTTTAAACATCAGGTACGAATAAGTTCTTACCCTTGAGCCTCTCATAGCAACAACATACTAATATTATTCCAAAAGTGGGGTCTGACCCGGAATAAACTACTACTTTTTTCATTTGAGATAAGTGATCTCAGAGGAATTATCTTTAACTATACATTGTTTTATTTATCTACTTAAACTATCACTCATGTATATTAAAAACACACTCTGATGCTGAGTTTACCTACACATGATTGTTAACGAGTGGGAACAATATCTGGCCATAGAAGTTCAAACAATAATCTTTGCTTAAATAACCAGTCGGATTTATTGTTTGTTTTTCTTAGTCGATATACAAAATTATACAATTACATATATTACGATAATTTTAAGTGATTATGTGGACGGCTATTTATGTTAATTCTTTTAGATAAAAAACAAATCAATAGACAACTTATAAAGGTATGCCAAAATAAGCTCAAATGAATGGGACAGTCTTGTGTGAGACCTCTGAGATTTCTTCACCTCCGGTCAGCAAACACTCGCCGGTTCTCGGCAGCCGCCACTGAGCTTTCAATTCTATGTTCTCAAGGTTACGTAAAAGAAGCTTTCAACAAGTTCTCTTTCTTAATATGGGACAACCCATCTCATTTCTCTTACCTTTTACAAGCATGCATCCAAGAAAAGTCCTTTTCCCTCACCAAACAGCTGCATTCTCTCATAGTAACATCTGGGTGTTTCAGGGACAAGTTTGTTTCCAATCACCTGCTTAATGCTTACTCAAAATTGGGTCAGCTAGATATTGCAGTTTCACTGTTTGATAAATTGCCTAAAAGAAATGTCATGTCTTTTAACATTTTGATTGGTGGGTATGTTCAAATTGGCGATTTGGAAAGTGCCTCTAAGGTGTTTGATGAAATGGGTGAGAGAAATTTGGCTTCTTGGAATGCTATGATTACTGGGTTGACTCAGTTTGAGTTTAATGAGAGGGCGTTGAGTTTGTTTTCGCAGATGTATGGGTTTGGTTACTTGCCTGATGCATTTACTCTTGGAAGTGTTTTAAGAGGTTGTGCTGGTTTGAAGGATTTGAATAAGGGCAGACAGGTTCATGGTTGTGGATTGAAATTGGGCTTACAGGGCGATTTTGTTGTTGCAAGTTCGTTGGCACACATGTATATGAGGTCTGGTAGCTTAAGAGAGGGAGAGATTGTGATCATGTCGATGCCAGATCAAACTATGGCAGCTTGGAATACTCTTATTGCTGGTAGGGCTCAGAATGGGTGTTTCGAAGGTGCATTGGAGCTGTATAATTTGGTGAAAATCGCTGGGTTTAGACCGGATAAGATAACGTTTGTTAGCGTGATCAGCTCGTGTTCAGAGCTGGCTACAATAGGACAGGGGCAGCAGATTCATTCTGACGTTATAAAAACTGGTGCAATTTCTGTGGTTGCAGTTGTAAGTTCCTTGATTAGCATGTATTCAAAATGTGGGTGTCTAGATGAAGCTGAAAAGATTTTCGAGGAAAGGGAGGAAGCTGATATTGTTTTATGGAGTGCTATGATTTCTGCTTATGGGTTTCATGGGATGGGAAAGAATGCTGTTGAGTTGTTTCATCGTATGGAGCAGGAAGGACTAGCACCTAACCATATTACTCTCTTGAGTTTGCTCTATGCCTGTAGTCATAGTGGGATGAAGGATGAAGGGCTTGAATTTTTCGACTTGATGGTGGAAAAGTACAATGTGGAGCCTCAACTGGTGCACTATACATGTGTGGTTGACCTCCTAGGAAGAGCAGGCTGTTTGCAGGAGGCTGAAGCTCTTATTAGATCTATGCCTGTGAAGCCAGATGGTGTCATATGGAAGACGTTGCTGTCGGCCTGTAAAATTCATAAAAATGCAGATATGGCTAGAAGCATAGCTGAAGAAGTTTTGAGGATTGATCCTGAGGATTCTGCTTCATATGTGCTCCTTGCTAATGTTCAAGCATCTGCTAAAAGATGGAAGAGTGTTTCTGAAGTGAGGAAATCAATGAAGGATAGGGGAGTAAAGAAAGAACCAGGAATAAGCTGGCTGGAGTTGAAGAACCAGGTTCACCACTTTATTATTGGTGATAAATCTCATCCACAATCGGACGAGGTTGATGTATACTTAAAGGAATTGATTGCAGAACTGAAGTTAGAGGGCTATGTTCCTGATACAGGATCCGTTTTGCATGACATGGAATTAGAGGAAAAAGAGTATAACTTGGTCCATCACAGTGAAAAATTAGCCATTGCTTTTGCGCTGATGAACACCCCGGAGGGTTTTCCAATCAGGATAATGAAGAATTTACGAATTTGTGGTGATTGTCACATGGCTATTAAGTACATATCCCAGATGAAAAAACGAGAAATAATTGTACGCGATTCCAGTAGGTTTCATCACTTCAAAGATGGCTGTTGTTCTTGTGGAGATTATTGGTAAGGAGGTTACATTTGACAATCTTACTGTAAGTTATAGACATCCCCCTTTTCACTCAGAGCCTGTTTTTGAACCATTATTCCTCCATTACTTGTAACATTATTCAAAACTTGAAAGAGATTCTATAAATTTCCATTCATATTGAAAGGCCAATATTTGGAATTTTGTACTGAATTTATTTAGCTTCCAAATAACTTCAAGTAAAATTCTAACTTTGGAAACAGCCTCTCACAAGGTAAGGTAAGGCTTGCGTACACACTCAGCCTCTTCGCACTCCACACACTGTATACGTTGTTGTTTGTTGTTGTAGGCTCTTAACTTTGGACATAATATGTAACTAGTTTGCACACATGTTCACTGCATAAGGAAAGTTGCAATAATCATAAACAATTACATCAAATAAACAAGACATTTAATGTGCATGATTTACTTAAATTTGTACATAGCTTTTCTAAGTTGGATATAAGTCTTTCTACTGCAGTGCTTCTAAATTCCAGCACTGTATTTGTTACTGGTACTTGCAATAAAATTACTTAAAGACAAAAAAAAAACTAACTTTAATGGATAAAGGGTTCACTCGACGGGAGTGGTAGCCAAGTGGTGGTCAAGGATACTTGGAATTTAGAGCATAATAAACTTGGTATCAGAGCCTACGATAAGTGGCAGAGCCCTTTACGATTAGAAAACCCTAGACTGTAAAACGAAACATTTTTGCATCGACTTATATCCACACAATGCATTTGATAGGACCATAAAAGAGCAGAGAAATCTTCTCAATTCACATCATTAACCATATACTGTACAGCAAGAAGACTACCAAAACCACTGACTCAATCCAACATAGTTGATGCTTATTGCTAGTCACAGCCATGCCCACTGACACAATGCTAATCTAAACTAGGTCCACATGCGACCAACTTTAAAAAAGAGAACTTCAATATACTACCAATTCAAGTATCAAGCAGCCACAAAGCAGTCTTCAGTTAAAGCTTTGCCACCACAATTGGTGTAAACAACCTGAACTTCATTTAGTTCCAGCATAATTCAGGAATGATCAAATCTTTCGTCTGTACTAATAAATTCTCTACCTCATTTGGTCTTACAGAAACCATGTCTAACATCTTTGGCTCGTCCCACCCCTCTTGTGGTTCTCTGATTCTGCATAAATGATAGTCGCCCTCCAGCACTTGATGGTTTCTTTTCAAGCAGTCTTAGGAATGCGCATTCAATTCTATGTTTCTCCCCTTCTCAGAGATATATTACATCCAGGCTAATGATAAAAGAATAGAACAATCAGAAAGGAAAGAATGATTGAACAGAATTTGAGACTCCACTTTCTTAAACCTCGAAACCGAAATCAAATGGACAATGTGCCATCTTCAGACCTGGAATGTACATTCAGTAGAGAAGGTAACCAAAGCAAACAAAACATCTGGTAGCTACATTCAGTCGGAGTCCGCAGGTTCATCATCGGAAGTCACTGGAGTATCAGTGGCATCAGCAAGGGAGTCTAGCATAAGCACCACCTCGGATGTGTCATCCAAGTAATACTTTGCTTTGCTAGGTTTTTGTCCAACTGTGCAAGCAAATACCTTGGCATCATATGAAATAATATTTCTGGACAAAGCATCGCCAATGATTTCAAACATATCTTCATCTGATCTATCATCACCAATGCAAAGCACAAAATCCGCCAGTTTTCCTTTCACTGCTAAAGATGTAAAGACTTTTTCTGCAACTAAACCTTTGGTGACCCCCTAAAATGAAAAGAGAAAATTAATGTTATTCAGAACACATGCTAGGATCAACACATTAGTGACTGCAACCAACCTTAAAAATACACGTCAAAAAGCGTTAACGAAAACGATATATTTAAGATACTCAAGAATTTGACAATAGCCATCAGAATAGTGAAAAAGAACACACTACTATTGTTGTTAAAATTATTACGTTAACAATATCTTTTTCTAGACAGGAAATATATGCCAGGTAGTCACTTGTCACTAGCAAAGAAATTGCAGTTCTCAACCAATTACTTGAGTAAATACTAAAGGCTCTTTAGCTCGCAAATAACCTACGCATGGATTAATGGCACATCAATTAAAAAATAACACTTTTATTTTCTTTGGCGATGCATGTATTGACGCAGCACATACAAAGGGAGGTGCTTTGGTGCATGTTATTTGGAGATGACATAGTACTTGTTGACGAGACGCAGAGTTAACGACAGGCTAGAGGTCTGGAGACAGATCATGGAGTCTAAAGGTTTTGGATTGAGTAGAAATAAGGCAGAGTACGTGGAGTGCAAATTCAGTGTTGTGACACGCGAAGGTAATGTGGAAGCGAAGTTGGATTCTCAAGTCATCTCCACGAGAGGGAGTTTCAAGTACCCTGGGGCTATTATCCAAGTTAATGGGGAGATTGATGAGAATGTTGCACATAGCATTATAGCGGGTAGTTGAAATGAACGCTAGCATCTGGTGTGTTTTGTGATAAGGTGACGCCAAAAGTTGAAAGTAAGTTAAAACTTTGTTGTATGGGGCGGAGTGTTGTTGGCTAGTCAAGAACTCCCATGTCCAGAAGATGAAAATTGCGGAGATGAGGATATTGAGATGGATGGGTGGGCTTACTTAAGAGAGTTATGGTCAAAATGAAGATATTTGGGAAAAAGTGGGAGTGGCCTCCATGTCGGACAAGATGCAGGAGGCAAGGCTGATATGGTTAGAGTATGTCAAGAGGAGTTCCACAAGACACACTAGTGAGGAGGTATGAGAGGCTGATGTTAGGGATTGAGGAGAGGTAGAGTAAGGTAGGCCGAAGAAGTATTGGGGAGAGGAGTTTAGGCAGGACATGCCAAGTCTTCAGCTTACACCAAGGGTCATGGATATGACCCTTGATGGGAGGGTGTAGAGGTCGAGAATTAGGGTACAAGGCTATAGTAGGTAGTCTTGCATTCTGTTTTTCCTTTTGAGTAGCATTAGTATTAGTATTAGTATTATTGAGATGGTTCGCATTCTGTTTTTCCTTACGAGTAGCATTAGCATCAGTACAAGTCTTGTGCTTTTTATTATCATGTTGTTGTTACAGCTTAGTGCTTATGTTTCCATATATGTAGTGTTTATGCTTGCCTTGAGTTGATGGTCTACCGGAAACAACCACTCTACCTGCACAAGCTAGGGTACGCTCTACCCTCCCAATACTCCACCTTGTGGGATTACACTGGGTATGTTGCTGGACTAAAAATAACCTATGCATTTAATAGGGAGGATGATAATACTGAATTACATAAAGGGATAGCTAATGGAGATTGATGCAAGCTTGAAAGCATTACCATCCGCACTTACTAAAAAAGAATATACACCATCCTTATAAGCAATATAACCAACTAGCGACTCATAAAGCAAATGCCATACTTAGGGTGTGTTTGGTATAAGGAAAACATTTTCTTACTTATTTTCTACTGTTAGGTAAGTAAACAAAACATATGATCACAAGAACATTTATATGTAATCAAGCAAAACACTTTGAGGGTGGGATGGGGTGGGAAGGTGAAGTGGTAGGGACGAGGAGTGAGATTGTCAAGGGGTGGGGGTTAACAGCTAGGTGGGTGGGAAGGAGACAATGAACTTGTTTCCCAGAGAAAATGTTTTCCAAAATAACATGACCAACCAAACATGGAAAAAGCTGGAAACCTCATAACCAAACACACCCTTAGTGTGGAGATCAGCACAATTATCACATACAGGAAACCAAAGGATGTATAAGGTTCTATGGTCAACACGATCATATTTCTCATCTAAACACCGATAGCTAATAAAAGAGTTTTATCCAGATTACAGGCAAGTGGAAATCAAACACTGTTTTTGGGAGAGGAGACTAATCAATACGAGAAGAAGTCATTTACTAAGGACGCTAGGTAACATTTCTGAAGTGTAAATCTTGGAATATAAGCAACAAATATGAATCAAAACATATGGAAATTGGGATAAGTAATACGTGCCTGAGGCTTCACTTCCACAATGTGCTGACCGCTTTTCACGGCAACCGGCTCATTCGCTAAAACACTCTCCAGATGATCAAGCATCTCCTTTGCCTGAGAAAACCCAAATCCAGAATCCGCATCACTATACTGCCACACTATAGCACTTTCCTTTCTTTCTATGCAAGAACCATCTGTAGCGTCTGTATAGGATTGCATCACAGGTTCAGCAAGTTGCATCCACCCAAAATCAGAGGTCTGACTGCATACTTCCCATTTCTGTTCTCGTTCCCATCTGCATTGTCAGACTAAAAATTAGCAAACACAAAAGAGAAAAGATTGACCTGGCAAACAACAAACCCTAATTCTTGCACAATAGAGATTTGAGAAGGCACTGGGATGATTGGATTAATGAACTAATTGGAATTTGGAAGTACTGAAAGATGTAAAAGCTGCATAGAATACTAAAGATAATTCTAACAGCTATATCAAATGTTAGGGGCATCCTAAAATGATGAGATGAAAATGACCGATATCACTTTTGCTTCATTTGCAAGAAAACTCCTTTCTTTTTTTTTGATAATGGTATCAGCTCTAACACCGAGTGAGTGTTGCTTTACCAGAACACTAGACTTGTAGACACCATACAAAAAGTAGATACAGGAAGCAGGAATAGTCCATATCAAGACCACAGCAACTAGAATGATTGATATTTTGGATAACATAACCAAAAGAAGCACTAGTCATTTAGACACCAGAATGCAGGAAATATTGATATCAATTGACATTGTACAGGGAAATAGAAGAAACAGACCTCAAAAAGTAGCCATGTTCTGCTGCAAGTCCTAGTTTTCTACAAGGAGAAAACCACTTGGTTAGGCTTTCCCTCCCTCTTCCACTAACAATGAAGACTGTGTTGTTTGGATCACCAGAAAGTTTATTCAGGATGGAGATAACATTAGCACTAGGAGACTTAATGATAGAATTCTGCGGCATCACAGTTCCGTCATAGTCCAGGAATATGGCCCTGCTCTTAGACTTGATATAAGCATTCACAATATCATCAATTGACAGCTTCCTGAAGTTGGGATCTAGGGAAACAACTCTAAACCCAAAGCCTAAACCAATGCCATAGCATCTTTTCCTAAAGTGATCAGCACAAGTTCTCTCCATATCTTGCAAGAAACTTCTCGACCAATAAGCAACATCGTGGGTGCTGACATAACGGTAATGCTTCTCATGTCGTAGCTGTTTCTCTTGTTCAGCCATTGATACAGCCTCATTCATTGCCTCAGCAGTTGCCTCAACATTCCATGGATTAATACGGATCGCCCCACTTAAGGAAGGAGAACACCCAATGAATTCTGACACAACTAGCATGCTCTTGTCAGGTCCACCTACACCTGAATCTGTTTCTGCACCCGATACACCCTGTCGACAAACGATGTATTCATATGGAGTCAGGTTCATCCCATCCCTAACAGCTGTGACAACAACACATTCAGCAACACTATAATAAGCCATGCGCTCGCTACTGGACACGGACCTATCAATATAAACTATAGGCTCATATCCAGGCTTGCCAAATTGCTTATTAATCCTCTTGCAGCTTTCCTGTATCTCAGCCTGTATTTCCTCTAAATCTATTCCTTTACCCCTCATAGGATTGGCAATCTGAACAAGCACAGCCTGCCCTTGCCAACTGGGGTGCTGTTTGAGCATGTGCTCCATCGCTAGAAGCTTTAAGTTGATACCTTTGAAAATATCCAAGTCATCAACTCCAAGCAGAACAGTTTTTCCTTCAAATTGTTGTTTGAGCTCCTTAAACTTCAGCTCTTTATCTGAAATTTTCTTCATAGACTCAATGTGACCCATATGTATCCCTACTGGCATAATCTTGATACCTACTGTCCTTCCATAATATTCCAATCCTATATAACCTCTTTTAGACTGGTACTCTAAACCCAACATTCGACTGCAACACGAAAGGAAATGTCGAGCATAGTCGAAAGTGTGGAATCCAACAAGGTCAGAACATAGAAGAGCCTTAAGTATTTCCTCTCTAACAGGAAGTGTCCTGTAAATCTCAGATGAAGGAAATGGACTGTGAAGGAAAAACCCAATCCTCAATCGATTGAACCGCCTTCTCAAGAACGTGGGCAACACCATCAAATGATAATCATGAATCCAAACAAAATCATCCTCAGGATTAAGCACCTCAACCACTTTCTGTGAAAACATCTTGTTGGCAGAAACATATGCTTCCCACATAGAACGATCAAAGCGGCCTCCATGGTCAGGTGAAAATGGTAACATGTAGTGAAAAAGTGGCCACAAATGCCTCTTGCAGAATCCCTCATAGTATTTTTCCACAATATTAGGTGGAAGAAACGTCGGCACACATCTGAATTTATCCAAAAGATAGCTAGAAACATCATCCTGTTCAATTGGATCAACATCAACAGATAAAGACCCAACAAACAATACTTCCATATCTTCAGGTAAACCATCCTTAAGTCTCAAAAGCAAAGAATCCTCATTCCAACTAAAACTCCAGCCCTTATTATCCGGTCTCCTTTTCGCTTTCAATGGCAACTGATTCGCCACAACAATCATCCGATCACCAGCAAGTGAAGATTGATTATCAGAAGAAACACTAACAGCCTGGTCATCATCCAGTTCACATATACTCCCAGGAACTGTCATTACCCGCGACATCCGTCGCCTATCCCTCTCTCTTCCCATTACTGGAAAATTCCCAGATGCCAAATCCAAAAGATTGGTATACGATCTAGACATCATTCTAACAAAGATTCTTGACTTCCTCTAATTGGGGAATTTCAATTTTCTGCAATTACACCAAACATTTAAGTTTAACAAACAAACCCTAACTCAAGAACATCAAAATCAACCCATAGAACCTAAAAACGTAATCACACAACAAAAGCTGATTTTCTTAATCAAACAGAAACCCATTTAAGTAACAACATACAGAAATGATCTTAATCATACCCAAATGAAAATAAACACCCAAAGTAAATCAAGAATCTCAAAAGTTCAAGTTTCAAAATCATATAAAATACACAAAAACAACAACATGGGGTTGCCAGATTTTACCTCTAAGATTCAAAAAGCAGCAAATCTTGGATCTTTTTCAGTGAAAGACTCGATCTTTAGAGTTGAAGAGGGTGGATTTTAGGGTTTGATAAAGCATAAAAAACAAGAAAGATTTGGGATTTGTTCTCTATATATGTGAAATAAAAAGGGTGATCTCCAAATGGGTACAAAGAAAGTTGCTGGATTATGAATATCCAGAGAAATTTTTTAAAAAAAAATACCTTATTTATTTTTGCATACAAATTGAGTAGTTATAGCTGATCTTGCAAGAAAAAAAAAAAAGATTCTTTTCTTGACCCTGACCTAGAAAAATAAACAAAATAAATAAATAAATAAAAACGTGCGATGCATACGTGAAAGTATTTTTTGTATTTTAAAAATAACCAATTTTTGGATTGTCTATTTTTTGTAGCTAAGGCAACCGAAAGAGGCTAAAAAGGGGAGGGATAAGGATAAAAGAAAAAAAGGTACAAAAATAATTGAGTGAATTGACATTATTTTTTAAACGATGGTAGTGTTCAAGCCGATTTAGATCAGTTACTCTTCATTAATGGATGATGTCCGAGTTAATTCAAATATGCTACCTTTCATCGATAGAAATATGAAAGGTTTGTTCTCCAATCAGGAGTTCGTGAGATGTGCAATCGGTTTCTTACATAAATGTAGGGTAAGATAGCGTGCAATTGATATTTGTGGTCTAGTCGTTCCTCGAATCCTATATATAGTGAGAGGGTAGTGTACCAGACTGTCTTCTTTTGTCCTCCAGGACTTGTGTAAAAAATTTTATCTAAGGATTGTTTGATTCAAAACTGACTAAGATTATCTCGTGATTTTAATTAAGACAGATAATCTCACCTTCAATATAAGATGGATAATTGCATAATTTAGTATAAATATTTTTAAGGTTTTAGCTAATATTCACAATCAAATATAGACAAATTTAATCCCAAATTTATATTGGGATAACCCCCGAACTAAACAATTTTTTGGATCGTTTAGTCGATGAACAAGTTATCTTACGATTGATGATAATGAATTATATTATTAAAACTAATAATAACGAAATTATTTAGTGAATACATAGAATATACAAAGTCTAATATAAAATGTTTATTAGGTTTAAACTATACAAAGTAGGATAAATATATTTTTTTCAATTTAATTTTGATTTTAGGAGAAGGGAAAATGAGTTGTTTTAGTGTTTGATCCTAGGATTATTAATTCCAAAATTATTGTCCTATAAATAATACTACAATTATGAGATAGGCTTACTTGATTGAATTGGATTTTTATGTGTTCCGACCACTTAATAAAAATATTAATATTTGGACAACTCAAATATTAATATTTGGACAGCCTAAATATTGAGGACCTTACATTTGTGTACTAAATCTAAAAAATATAAATTATAAAATATTATGTGTTCTATACATGTTAAAATTGACAACTCACCCAAAATTGTTTAAGAGATAATGGGAGTAAGAAAATATTTGTTGAATGTGATTGATGTTGTCCAAATGCTCAAGTCATCCACGGCCCCTTAAAGTTGTCCGCATAATTCATTTAGACACCTTAACTAGGACTCTTATCTATTAGACACTTTAATATTAACGAACATTTATCTATTGAACATAAAATAAAATGACAACTAGCTTTACAAATATTGTGTGTAATTCACACACATTTTCTTGAAAAACCCACGAATAGAATGACGACACGTGGCACATGGGTCCAAATTTTTAATTTTGAAAAATGAAAAATATTTTCAGCCTTTAATAATCTAGAAAAATTAAATTGAAAAAAGAATAAAAAAGGAAAATTTCTCCCCCCAATTAACCCATTGCCCTTTCTTTTTCATCTTCTTTCCTGTCACTCCACCATGATTCCTTAACGATAACAAAAAAAAAATATCTCCCACCCAGCCCTAATACACCCACCTAATCTTTTGCCTTTTTTTTCTTCCCCTGTCACTCATTGTATTCTATTCTTCCTGTGGTTATTGAAATCTTTGTGAAAATAATCGATGTCGATAAATTATTTCAAAATCGACGATGAAGAGAAATCAAAAGAATATCAATTTTTTAATACCATTTTTAATAAGTTTAATGAACGATGATAGTTACTTGATCGGAGTTATTGAAAATAGAGATGCATGAATGTCGGTTAACTTTTTAACTCCAATGGTCCAATTATTTTCCTTCTTCTTGCAAATTCAATTAGTTTGTTTATAACGAAAAATGAAAAAAATAGAAGAACAAAACAAAAGGCAGAGAATTTGAAGTCTTTAAAATGGTGGGTTGAAGAAGAAGAAGAAGAGGACTTGTACATTGGTGTGGGGTTATTTTCTTTTATAAATAAAGAGATAAATGTTTAATTAAATGAGTTTTTAGTTATTTAATTAATACATGCCAAGTGTCAAGAAAATAAGCACTAATTTATTTTTAAAAATTTTAAAAAAAGTCCATTCACGCGCTCAACAGCAGTGAGTTACACTTATTTCGCCACATCAGCGTTTGTGTTTAATAGGTATATTTTGAACAATTTAGGTGTTCAATAGGTAAGAGTCCTAGTTGAGGTGTCCAAGTGACTTATGCGGACAACTTTAAAGGTTGTAGATGACTTAAGCCAAGTTTAAAATTATATGTTTTTAGTAAAAGTGAAAAAGAGAAGAAAACTATAGTTATCCCACACTAAAAAATTTAATAAAGTTTTTTTCCGATCTTTCATTCGATGTTTAGTACTCAGGTTGTGGTTCGATTATATTTAGATTCTCATGTTATACAATTTATTTTTAAGAATTCAAACTCAAGATCTTTGATTAAAGATAAATAAATCTTCATATTTTAGTATTTGTGTTGTGGCCCGATTATATTTGGATTTTTATTTTATTTGATCTATTTTTAAAAATTCAAACTTGAGATGTCTTATTCAATACGAAGAAATTTTAAATTATTTTCTACGACTCGATAACAAAGTACTTAGTAATTGACAACCACTTCATTAAAGGGATGCCGTAACATATAATTATTGAATTTTATTGATGTCACTCAAGTCTCAACATGCAATTGGTGAATAATAGTACTAATTTTGTACGTCCAAATGAAATACTGAAATTTGAGGATAGTATATTATTCTTCTTTTTTCATTTTCTTTCATTTTTTAAATATATATGGCGAGTAAATCCGTCACGCTAAAAATGTTAAATGTGTAATTTTAATTAAATTTAAATGGGTTAAAATGAGTTAAATTAATAGATAAATTAGTCATAATTTGGGTTGAAATTAATTGGATCATAACTCAATTCGCTCAACTCTATCAAGTTTTATTTTTTTATAGTTTATTTTATTATCTAATTAATAATTACAGGTCGAATAATGCTACTCCAAATAAGCAATTAGGACTTAAAATAAGAAGTGCAAATAAAAATTTCCTTCTTTTAAAAGGAACTATGTAATAGTATTTAATTGGGCATGAAGTTTTAAGAATGAAAAATCAATTTTAAAAAAATTATAATCTAAAATAATTTATGAATTATGTGAATATAAATTAAATTATTAAAAATAAAATAAAATTTTAATGTTGAATTGTAACTAGATATAAAAAGAAAGTTCTTTTTTAAAAAAATTAAATAAAAAAAAAGTATCACATAAATTGAAACGAAAATAATATATCATATATGAAATTATATCTTTCTTCTTTTTTTTTTATTTCCCACCCGGTGTCCAGAGCCCACATTGGAGCTCCGACTAAATTCGGATCGCGCACAGCAGGGCCCATTCGGGAATGGCGCTCCCAACAAGATTTTCTCCATACCCAGAGCTCGAACTCGATACAATCCTTGATATAATATTGTATTTTGGTTTCTCCATATATGAAATTATATCATCTTCATCTATTCTAGTCTTTATATATATCAAGGATTATATAGGCAACTAAGTTTCTATCTTTTCATTCAACTCATTTCGTTTATTTTACTTGCTCTTTTCAGCTCCGAAAGCAAGGAAGAAACTTACACACAGATAGACCAGCCACATAAATTAAATATAGCATTACAAAATGTTGGTGTAATATACCACAAATATAATATATTACAGCTGAAAATAAAATGACAAAAATGGATAATAGGCTGAGGCACGGATATCTTGCTCTCTTTAAGGAGATTCAAGCCCACTGTGGCATAATCTACACCGATCCAACAGTATCACTCTTGACTTGTCCCTTCCAGGATACAATAGCCCAATAACGTGTACAATTCAAACAACTCTGGATTAGTTGAAGAGTCCAAAACTCCACATAAGAACACCTTCCTTCAACATATAAATATTCTCTTGTATAGAGTGAATATAGCTGAAGACTTAGAATATTTTTCTAGGGAGAAGGGACGGATTTACCCCCGAACTTTAATAAATGGTACGTATATGCCCTCCGTTATACTTTCCGTCCACATAAGCCCCTGCCATCCAATTATAGGTACACATATACCCCTCTCACTAACGGACCCCTAATTTCTTACGCGTGTCTTAATCCTATTGAACTACCCGTTTGACCCTTTTTTTTAACCCATAACCCAACTATCTGCCCCACAACCCAATACCCACCCAATTTACTCTAAAAGTTATCCTAATTAAAACACTCAAATTAACACACCAAAATCTGTCCCTTTTCCCTAGTCAGAGGTCCCCGCGTATCTCACACACCAAAACCCTAGTCGTCCCCTCTTGACACACCGCCAAATTGCACACCACCAAGATTACCCTACCAACCATATCGTCGGGTTTGAGCAAATGACAAGTCAATGTCATTTTCCAGGCCAAGTTGAATATCGAATGTGTTCTTTGGTCTCCTCGGAGCTGTCATTGAGAAGATTAATTAGCAGAGATATTAGTTCCATCTGGAACAATTTTCACTTTGTTGACTTGTG
Source organism: Solanum tuberosum (assembly GCF_000226075.1). Lineage (NCBI taxonomy): Eukaryota > Viridiplantae > Streptophyta > Magnoliopsida > Solanales > Solanaceae > Solanum > Solanum tuberosum. The sequence continues at coordinate 784,908 of NW_006239028.1, read as the reverse complement.
CCAACTAGAGGTTGTCTAATGCGACAACGATGTTTGGTTGAACTCCGACAGATAACATCTACAAACAGAGAAACTGAAGTTGGAGGAGGCAGATGATGGGATTTCGTTGGCGATAATCTCTGACAAAATCGATTGCGAAGATGAAGAGGAATAGCTGGAGGGACGAGTAGTAAAGTAAGTAGTGGCAAGTTGTTGACGATGACAGATTCTTCAGAGCTCGAAAAAGAGTTGAAGCAATGATTATTCCTTGATTTCATTTCTGATGCGGTGCGAGAGAGAAGCACATGTGGATTCAACGCTACCCATTGAGCAATTTGGGTTATATTTTTGGATCTGGGTATCATGTATTTGGGTGGGGGTTTTAATTTTGGGTAGAAAAAAATTTATAAAGGGCTGATTTTGGTGTGTTAATTTGGGTGTTTTAATTAGGATTCCTTTTTAGAGGAAATTGGGTGGGTATTGGGTTATGGGGCGGATAGTTGGGTTATGGGTTAAAAAAAGGGTCAAATGGGTAGTTCAATAGGATTAAAACACGTGTAAGAAATTAGGGGTTCGTTAGTGAGAGGGGTATATGTGTACCTATAATTGGACGGCAGGGGCTTATGTGGACGGAAAGTATAACGGAGGGCATATACGTACCATTTATTAAAGTTCGGGGGTAAATCTGTCCCTTCTCCCATTTTTTCTATGTCTCAACTCTCTCTTTCACTACTACACATTACAATATTATTTCACACTTCTCATCTTTTTGAGATACTTTACAAAGGAAGAAACACCAATACTTATAGGTGAAGAAGTCTTCCACATAATCAATAGGTAGAATGAGAGGTATTAAAGTGAGTGGATAAATGGGATAGATGTTACGGTCATATGAGTAACAAAAAACTAATGACCATGAGAGTTACAAGAACTAATGGTCATGTAGGTTACAAGAACCAATAGTCATCTTCTACCACAGTTACAAGATGATACCAACAATACGATTATATAATATATATATATCCTTATTTAGAAGTGAGAGTTGGAA
>NW_006239028.1:782850-783781 GCF_000226075.1 Solanum tuberosum | reverse complement strand
GGCACGGGGTCCTATATCTAGTATATATATATATATAAGTCATATATTAGACTATGATGGATACTTTATGGTGAGTGCTTATATGGGTGCTTGTTGTCTTGCCAGCTCAGACCTAAACACATGGCAGCTGCTAGTGGCTGGTTGTGAGTCCCTTTACGATATTATTCAAAAATAAATTAACGTGTATTCCTTCCGTATTAATATAATAGTTTCATTTTTCGAGAATTAATTTAATTAGTTTTTTAAATTTATTTAGTTTTGTGAATTGAAACATGATAATTAATCTAGGATAGAGAGAGTAACATAAAAGATCTATTCTAAAAGTTAGTGATATTAAACAATAAACAACAACAATACATATCAATGTGATCTTTATAGTAAGGTCCAGAAAAGTTAAAGATATATGTTATCCTTACCTTATAATAATAATGAAAATAATATTTATAAGTGGAAGAGGTATGTAGTAGACAAGGTGCTCTACGCTAGAATTATGTTCTCCCGTAAGAAAGAGAGAAAATTCTCGATTTTCTACTGACCATTTACCTTATATATTTGCATATCTAATATCACGTCATCCTTAATGAGCTAAAGATAAGTCATGTCATGTTTACTTTATACGAGTAAAATGAAAAATGTCAATAAAACTAGAAAAAAGACAATGTCATATAATTAGGTTGATTGATCCTTAAACTTTACCTAAATCCTCTTTAGCATTTTTTAGGGTGTGTTTGGTATGAAGGAAAATGTTTTCCTAGAAAATATTTTCCGGAAAAGATTTTTAGTGTTTGATTTATGAATGAAAAATATTTTTGAGAAATATCTTTTATTTTTACTAGAGTAGAAAATAATTTTTGAAATTGAAAATAGTTTTTAAAAATAAACTTAGATTTTTTTTTGGGGGGTGGGAGGGTGGTAGGGGGTGGGTGAAGGG
>NW_006239028.1:778249-782190 GCF_000226075.1 Solanum tuberosum | reverse complement strand
AGGGTGGGTGGGTGCGGGGGGCTGGGTAGGAGGGGGGTTGGGGGGTCAAGGGTAAGGGTGAAAAAAATGAAATTTTGAAATTGAAAATATTTTTTAAAAACAAACTCAATTTTTAATATTTATAGGGGTGAGGATGGGGTAAAAAAATTGAATTTAAAAACAAGCTTTAAAATTATTATTTTTTTGGGGGGGGGTGTTTGAGGGTAGAGACAAAAATAAATTGATTTTTTCAACAAAAAAATAATTGTAATTTGAAGTTGGAAGAGAGTTTTTGGAAAAATGTTTTCCTTGAGTTTAGAAGGGAAGTCATTTTCCTTAAATTTGAGGAAAATGAGTTGATTTGGAAAACATTTTCCAAAACATTTAGCCCAACCAAACATGAGAAAATTGGAAAATATTTTCCGGAAAATGTTTTCCTTCATACCAAACACACCCTTAGTGTGTGCTTCTTGTTCTTAGCTTTAGTTTTTAGTTTATATGCTAAAGTAGCATGCAAACAAAATACTACGCTTTTTTTTTTAATGAATGAAAGCAAGTTATCAATAATTTTGACCTTTTTGGATAATAAAGAGGATGTGATTGATTAACAAAACTCAACCATGCAAGCACCAAAATAAAGAGAAAGCAATTGAAAAAATCTGCAAGAGTTTAAAAAGATTTTCCCCAAGCAAATGCATTATTGGTACCAATGGCGGAATCAGGATTTTCAATAAGGGAGTTCAAAATCTGAAGAAGTAAACATACGAACTAGTTGAAGGGAGTTGGATATCTATTATATATACCTAAAAAAGAATTTTAACCATATATAAATAATAATATTTTTTCCGAAGGGGGTTCAGATGAACCCTTAACAATATGTTGGTTCCACCCTTGATTGGTACGCGTTTGAACATAGATTTGGTTGAAACTTTCTAAAAAATATATATCGGAGAATAGTATTTAAAAGTAAAGTTGTACTTGAATATGTCTTTACTTTAAAAAGATTAAAGGTTCGTAAATAAGCAAAAACTCAATCCATTATAACCAAATAATGAGGTGACGTCGTTTGACAGCTGGATGAGATTCAAGTTATTCATGTATTTTATTTGTATAATTTATACGAAAGTTTGATAAGTAGATAGAAAATAAGTTATTCATGTATAAATTAATATGAAATTTGGTTGACTTAGAAACCCGCTTAACTAATACATGAATAAGTTATGAGGGAATCTATATATTATTTCTGCGTAAAATAATACATAGATTCACTTATAACTAATGTAACTTATTCCTACATTACTAATATCTATCTAACTCTGATCAGCTACGAAACGATCCTTTAATGTCCTAGAATATGATGTCTATATCATGGTATATCTGCTAATTAAATTGTCGATAGGCGTTAAAAATAATCATGTTATATAATGGTTGCAACTGGCATTATTGCCTAAAAAGATTATGGCTCATATGAAGTGGCTATAACAATTTTAAATTTAAAAAAGAAAAAACAAGAAGCAGTGTATTACAGTTAATTATATCGAGTGCCAATTATAGGAAAATATACAACTGGCAAAATTCAACAAATGGATCCATATTATATATTTTCACGATATTAAAATCCCAATGAATGTGTAGATATACCAATTGAATATTGATGTGGTGAGGAAGTGTTTGAGTTGCCTGGTCGGCGTTAATCTTTATATCGTCTTGAATAATTTTATTCATGATCTAAATTTTAGATTGAGTTAGATCAAATAATATCTAATTTTTAATTATGATATCAAAATCATATTTATCTCAATTCTAGATTTATTTGATATTAGATCATCATATTATATTATCCACAATTTAATTGACAGAGTGTGCATGAGTGTTGAGTTTTCAAATCGGCTCCTTTGAAATAGAATGATCTCTTTATATGATTTTGAAGAATTCTCATTTTATGAAATAACTTTTAGGATTAATTTAAATCAACGTCCATTTTCTTATAGAAAACAACAAGTTGACTTTGAAGACTATCTTACAATAATGCTTACAACAAAATGAATAAACGCAAAACATGAATTTTTTCATATATATGAAGTACTCTTGCGTATCTATGCCATTTGGCTTGCACGTACTCCCAAGCCTGCTTTGGGGGCTTCTACTATCAATGTGAGTAGTGCACATGTTCGATTATGTTCTCGCAGGATTGAAAAAAGCACACCTTGAATTAGATAGAGCAAATGATGGTTCTATCAAATCGATCCGATAACACCTTATCTTTCTGTTTATAAGTCATAACCTACTTCAACATTTCTAGCTAATTTCCCATAGAGAAATTACATGCGTCCACAACCATTGCAACTAAACAATGAAGGAATGAGGAGGGAAAGGGTGACAGACATCAAATGAATTAGAGTTTTCATTTGAATTATATAAATTTTTCGATTAGAATACACGTGTCTACCAATTATTAGACAACTAGGAATTTATAAACAATTATAAATTTAGTTATGCTCTTAGCTTGAATAATGACCCACCCACATGCCTAACAAAACATCCCACTTATTGATTTGTATGGTTCTAATTATACGCCTAAACAAAAGTTTCAACATTAATTATTAATCAATTTTTTGTTCTTCCTGATTTACCCTTTACCTTTTGAAGTTTGTGACTTAACTTAAAAAAACTCAAATTTTCATTAATTTAGATACAATATTTACATTAAACATTGAAGCAAAGCCAAGGTCAATTTATTATATATTTAATTTTATTAAATTACTTAAATATAATAAATTTATATGATTGATAATATTCTTATATGGAATACTTATCTTTTTTAAGGTAATAATATTATTATCAATAATTGTGGAGTATATATTGACCATTCATAATTGTCACTTTAATTAACTTTCCAAAAGATTTGGACCAAAAAAAACAAACTTTTCTCATACTTCAATTCCTTTTTTGTTCGAGCGGAAAATTGAAGTAATCTCTACAAAACATATTTTTCTCTAAAAGTATCATAGAAAAAGAATTATAAATTAACAAAGTTGATATGAATTGGTAAAATATTCTTTCATTCTTAATTAACGATTTTCATTCAAACTTCTGAAATGAAATTACTTTTATTTCCTCATAACCGGGCGAGCCGCCACGAACTTAAATTTTAAAATATAAAATTAAACCATAGAACCTAAAAGGGTAGTTTCGTCATTTCCTTTTATGAATTTGCTATTTCGAGCTGTTCCTAGAATATAGACAAGAGTCCTCACCCCATTTCTCCGCCTTCAAGAAAAAAATTTCTCTTCTTCAAAACTTCTTCAAAATTGAATCTTTTCTGTGTATTTTTACTTTTTGGTCAATCAAGAAGTAAAATTGCAGAGCAAGAAGATGGCAGGTTATAGAGGTGATGATGAGTATGATTACCTTTTCAAGCTTGTGTTGATAGGTGATTCAGGTGTGGGTAAATCAAATCTGCTTTCCAGGTTCACCAAAAATGAATTCAATTTGGAGTCTAAATCAACTATTGGGGTTGAATTTGCAACCAAAAGTCTTAATATTGATGGCAAAGTTATTAAAGCTCAGATTTGGGATACTGCTGGTCAAGAAAGGTAAAGGTTGAATCTTTTTAACTTTGTTTGTTTTGTTTTGGTGATATACTTCATATATATATATATGTTAGTTTTTGTGTTTCTGTATCTGGGGTTTTCTTGTTTTTGGTTTATGGCTTGAGTTTTAGTGTTTTTTGTTGATTGGTTGCATAATCTTGGTGTAACAGTCTTTACTAGTGATTGAGTTTGCATATGTTTATTTTGAAGTTGTGTGGGGTTGAAGAGTAGTGTTAATAGTAATAATAACCAGTGGCGGAGCCAGGATTTTCGCCAAGGGTGTTCATACTTTAGGACAAGTAAAAAAGTAAACCTTGCTAGTCAGATTATAAAGATTGGCTTCAAAATAGTCATACCTCAATATCAAAT